>NW_024732549.1:0-11786 GCF_018991925.1 Homarus americanus
CCAAGGCACGCACACACACACACACACACACACACACACACACACACACACACACACACACACACACACCTCAAGAGCCCAACACAGTATATAAACTTCACTTTAACCCTTTATACAATCGCTGGAGGCGGCTCACTCTTGTATTGTTACGTATGACTCTCTGGTAAATGGATAAACAGACAGTCCAAACAGGACCCAATCTAAGCATAGTTACCTAATAGGATTGGAGGCACAGTCTTAATGATCAGCTTAGGATAGGAGCTATTAAGAGTGTGGCACAGTCTTAATGATCAGCTTAGGATGGGAGCTATTAAGAGTGTGGCACAGTCTTGAATCATCTTAGGATAGGAGCTATTAAGAGTGTGGCACAGTCTTAATGATCAGCTTAGGATGGGAGCTATTAAGAGGTGGCACAGTCTTAATGATCAGCTTAGGTCGGGAGCTATTAGGGGTGTGGCACAGTCTAATGATCAACAGGATGGGAGCTATTAAGAGTGTGGCACAGTCTTAATGATCAGCTTAGGTCGGGAGCTATTAAGATGAAGCTTAAGTTAAGAGGTAATAAGATTGTGTTCCGATCAACTTACCAAAGGACTCTCTAGACACTTTCCTGACCAATACTGTGCTGGGTGACCTCAGTTTATAAGTTCAGTTGGAGCTTCACATCAGCCCATCGTCTGGCATCTAGTGCAGGTCATAGCACACTCTAGGCCAAAATAGTTGTTGCTAAGACAATTGAACCCAACCTAACTTAACCTAATTTCTTATCCTAACTTGACCTGACTTAACCAAACCTATCTTAACCTCATTTCTATCTTAACCTAACTTAGCTTAACTCAACCTAGCTTAACTTTACTTAACTTAACCTAACTTGCTGTAACATAACCCAACAACTCAACCTAACCCAACTTGACCCAACTGAATTTAACCTAACCCCAACCTATAGGAGGTAAACATACACACACACACACACACATACACACCACACACACACACACACACACACACACACACACACACACACACACACACACACACACACACACACACACACCACACAGTAATGGGAAGGGTCATTATGAACATCATTTCAGAGAGTCAGTCAGTTTATAGAAGTGTTTCTCTCATCGCAATACAGAACAATTTGGTAGGTGGCTTTGTAATGTAGGTCCTCATACGGCCTTATATCCAGGGATGAATACTGTACACAATTTTTAGAAGATTTTGTTGGTGGTAAAATGATGCTTGAACACATACACCAGATAAATTATATCTGGTGGTGATGTAATAGTGTAGTGTGTGTGGTATAAGGGTTGTGTAGTGGTGGAGGTGTGTTGTGGTGGTAGTGGTGATGTGTGTGGAGGATGGTGGTGGTAAGGAAGTGGTGTGGTGTGTGTGTGGTGGGTGTGGTGTGTGGTGGTGGTGTGGTCGTGGGAAGTGTGTGTGTGGTGGGGAGGTGGAGGTGTGGAAGGTGTGGGTATGGTGTGGTGTGTGGTGGTGGCGGTGGTTGTGTGATGGTGTGTGTGTGTGTGTGTGGTGGTGTGTGGTGTGGTGGTGAGTGGTATGGTGGTGGTCACATGTGGGTGGTGTGTGGTGGTGGTGTGGTGGTGGTGGTGTGATGTGGTGGTGATGGTGTGTGTGGGGGAAGTGTGTGTGTGTGGGACATGTGTGTGTGTGGTGGGTAGTGGTGGTGGGTCATGTGGTGGTGGTGTGTGTGTGGTGTGTGGTGATGGTGGTGGTGGTGTGTGGGTGGTCGTGGGTGTGATGGTGTGTGTGGTGGAGGGAGGGTGGTGGTGGGGTGATAGTGTGTGGTCAGAGGTGGTGGGGTGTGGGGTGATGCTGTGTGGGTGAGGTAGTGGTGGTGTGTGTGTGGGGTGGAGGGAGTGTGGTGGTGGTGGTGGGGTATGGTGTGTGGTGGTGGTAGGGTGGGTAGGTGGTGGGTGGTGATGGTGTGTGGTGGTGGTGGTATTGGAGGGGTAGGTGGTGGTGGGGTGGTGGTGATGTGTGGTGATGGTGGTGGGATGGTGGGTGGTGGTGGTAGGGTGGGTGGTGGGTGTGATGGTGTGTGTGTGTGTGGTGATGTAGTGTAGTGTGTGGGGTGATGGGTGTGGTGGGTGGTGGTATTGCAGGTGGGTGGGGGTGGTGTGGTGGTGGAGGTGGTAGGGTGGTGGTGGTGTGTGATGGTGTGTGGTGGGAGGTAGTGGTGTAGGTGTGATGATGGTGTGTGGATGGTGTGTGTGAGTGTGGTGGTAGGGTGGTGATGGTGTGGGTATGGTGTGTGGTGGGTGGAGGTAGTGGGTGATGGTGTGATGGTGTGTGTGGTGGTGGGATGGTGGTGATGGTGTGTGGGTGGGAGGTGGGGTGGGTAGTGGTGGTGATGGTATGGGTGTGTGGTGTGGAGGTGGTGATGGGGTGTGAGTGGTGTGTGGTAGGGTGATGGTGTGTGGTGATGGTGTGGGTGGAGGTGGTGGGTGGTGATGGTGGGTGGTGGTGGGGTGATGGTGTGGTGGCGAAGGGTGGTGGTGTGGTGATGGTGTGGTGGTGATGGTGTGGTGATAGGGGTGGTAGTGGTGGTGGTGATGGTGTGGTGGTGATGGTGGGTGGTAGTGGGTGGTGGTGTGGTGATGGTGTGTAGGTGATGGTGTGGAGGTAGTGGTGATAGTGGTGGTGGTGGTAGATGGTGGTGTGGAGGTGTGATAGTGGTGGTGGTGGAGGTGGTGGTGGAGGTGGGGTACCACGGCAAAACAATATATTACACTTCCAGCCACACCGCATGTTGAAAATTTAGCACACACACACACACACACACACACACACACACACACACACACACACACACACACACACACACACACACATCTTGTGAAGAGGGGGACGGTTGATCGAGGCTGTCCGCCGTATAAGGATTATCCAAATCAGCTTTAATGACCTAATGAGGCTTTTCATGACCACCATCCTCGACCACACACACACACACACACACACACGCACACGCACACACACACACACCAAGAGCCTAACACAGTATATAAACTTCACTTATTGCCTTCCACTTTTAAAACCATGAATAAATAAATCACTTGAGGCTATGTCATTGTTCCACGGGGTAAGTTGGGGTGCAAATGCCATGTCTGCTCTATACAGTTAATGAGATGCAACACAAAATATACAATCTTTCTTGTCTGTCTGTCTGTCCTCACACACACACACACACACACACACACACACACACACACACACACACACACACACACACACACACACCACCACCTGACTGTCCCTGGCACCTTAACACAATACCCAGATACTCACATTGTATTGATCCTTGAAATTTATTAACCAGCGACCCATCCCTCAAGCCCCTTCTAACTGTCCCACCCCCTCACCCCTCTGTGCCCCCATCTCACCACCCGTCCCTCCCTCCACCCTCCTCTCAGCCCCATCTCCCCACCGTCCCTTCCCCCAGCCCCCTTCCCCACAGCCCCATCTCCCCAACCGTCCTCCTTCCCCCCACCCCTCCTCAGCCCCATCTCCCCACCTGTCCTCCTTTCCCCACCCTTCCCTCAGCCCCATCTCCCCACCTGCCCCCTCCCCACCCCCTCAGCCCCTCATCTCCCCACCTGCCCCCACACCCTTCTCAGCCCTCCAGGAATAAGAGGCGTTTGATGGAAAGATGTTTGTACAGACCAGAGAATGTCCAAGATTTATGTAGCTGAGTGCATGCGGTTTTGCGTAACTAAGAGAATATGTGGCTTGAACGCAGAGTATGGTTTGCAATTCAAGAGAGTATGGTTTTATGAACTGGGAGAGTATGTTGGTAACTAAGAGAGTATGTGGTTTTGTGAACTAAGAGAGTATGGTTTTGTGTACTAAGAGTATGGTTTTGTAACTAAGAGAGTATGTATTTTGCATAGAGAGTATGTGGTTTGCAATTAAGAGATGGTTTTGGTAACTAACAGACTATGGTTTCAACTAAGAGAGCATGTATCACATAACCAAGAGAGATGTGTTTATGCAACAGAGTGTAGTGTAGTTTGGGGTACGTAATAGAGCATGAGGTTATGGACTAAGAATAGGTATGCGTAACCAGAGAGCATGAGGAGGGGTGAGGGGAGAGGAGGGGGGGGTGAGGGGAGGGAGGGGGTGAGGGTAGAGGAGGTGGGGGAGGAGAAGGGAGGGGAAGAGGGGTGGAAGGGAGGTGGGGTGAGGGTAAGAGGGAGGTGGGGGGAGGGGAGGGGAGGCCTGGAGGGGTGGGGAGGGAGGGGGGGAGGGGTAGAGGGAGGGGGGGGAGGTAAGGGAGGGGGGAGGGGTAGGGAGGGAGGGGGGGGGTGGGGAAGGGAGGTGGGGGGGGGAGGGGGGGGTGAGGGGTAGAGAGAGGGGGGGAGGGGTAGGAGGGAGGGGAGGAGGGGTAGGGAGGAGGGGGGGGGTAAGGGAGGGGGGAGGGAGGGGGGGTGGGGGGTGAGGGGAGAGAGGGGGTAGGGCAGAGGGAGGGGGGGGTAGGGGGGGAGGTGGGGGGTGGGAGGGAGGGGGGTAGGAGGGAGGGGGAGGGAGGTGGGGGGGGGGGGAGGTGGGGGGGTGAGGTAGGGAGAGAGGGGGGGGGGGGTAGAGAGATGGGGGGAGGTAGAGAGGTGGGGGTGTGGGGTAAGAGGGTGGGGGGTGAGGGGTAGGAGGGGGGTGTGAGGGGTGAGGAGGTTGTGGATGAGGGAGAAGGAGTGTGGGGGAGGTGGGTGGTGGAGAGATAGGGAATGGGTGGGGGTAAGAGGGGAGGTGTGAAATGGGAATATGATAGGGTGTATAGAGATGGGTGGTGGGGAGGATATCACTGGCACCATTGTGCCTGAATGTATAAATTGGTTTCCACAACTACACCAATATACCTTCGTGGCCTGTACGATAAACGAACCAGTATGTTACCATCGATCAGTTGACACCCTCTATGCTGCCAACATACCTACCAGGCTATTACCACTCACCACCATACCTTACCATTACCACCACCAAATTACATTTACCACCATTACCATTACTATACCTACCACTATTACCACCACCAACATCTCTACCACTCACCTTAATATCTCCTGCTCACCACCACCTCCTCCACACACACACTGGGCTACACAATCTTCCAACCTGACTGAGAGAGATACAGGCACAGACACCTGTGAATGCTACACATGCTAATGAGGGCATAACCAATTTAATCATTATTAAATGTGTTCATATGGTGTGATTGGCATGACCCCCCTGTCCCCAACGAATTAATCACAAATGACTATAAATCTTGGACTGATGATGTACAGGTGTGTTCTGAAAGAGGAGGAAGGAGGGGAGGAAAGGTGTGTGTGTGTGTGTGTGACCTCCTCTATTCAACCCTTCTTAATTAATTAAATGACACACGTATACACACACATATTCCTCTCTCTCTGCCACTATAGAAGGACTATTTCCACATATGTCACGACATAGGAATACCACACACCACCACCATCACCACAATATCACCACTATCACCACACACCACCACCATCACCACATCACCACCATCACCACACACACCCCCACTCATCACCACACAGCACCACTATCACCACACATGCACCACTATCACCAGCACAGCACCACCATCAACAAACAGACCACTTCACCACACAGCATCAACCAGCATCCACCACACACCACCACCATCACACACACCCCACCATCACCACACACCTCCCACCACCTTCACCACACACCACCACCATCACCACACACCCCACCATCACCACACAGCACCACCATCACCACACACCACCACCCACCACACACACCCCACCATCACCACACACCCCCCACTACCACACCACCATACCTACCACCACCACCACAAGGACCACCATCACCACACACCCACCACATACCACACACCCCACCATCACCACACACCACCACCACTACCACACACAACAACCTCACCACTCACACACCACCACTATCACCACACACCCCACTACACCACACAGCACCACCATCACCACAGCACCCCACCATCAACCACACACCACCACCACCACACACCACCACCATCACCACACAGCACCACCCATCACCACACACCCACCACCATCACCACACACACCACCATCACCACACACACCACCACCATCACCACACACCACCACCATCACCACACACCACCATCACCACACACCAACTCTACCCATCACCACACACCACCACCATCACCACACACCACCACCATCACCACACACCCCACCATCACCACACACACCACCACATCACCACACACCACCACCACTCACACACAACTCCACCATCACCACACACCACCACCATCATCAATAACCCCACCATCACCATACACCACCATCACCACACACCCCCACCACCACACCACCATCACCACCACATAACACCCACCATCACCACACCACCACCATTACCAAAACACCACCACCACACTCACACACACACACACACCACACCATCACCACACACCCCACCATCACCACACACACCACCATCACCACACACACCCCATCACCACACACCACCACCATTCACCACACACCACCACCATCATCACACACACCACCACCATCACCACACACACCACCACCACTCACACAACCCCACCATCACCACACACCACCACAGCCATCACCACACCACCACCACTCACACACCCCCACTATCACCACACACCACCACCATCACCACACAAGCACCACCATCACCACACACCACCACACCACCAGACACAACCCCACCATCACCCACACAGCACCACCATCACCACACACCCCACCATCACCACACATCACCACCATCACCACACACCACCACCATCACCACACACCACCACCATCACCACACACACCCACCATCACCACACCACCACCATCACCACACACCACCACTCATCACCACACACCACCACCATACCAAACACCACCACACACACCACACACACACACCACCATCACCACACACACCCCCACCATCACCAATACAGCACCACCATCACCACACACCCCACCATCAACCACACAGCACCACCACCAACCCTCAACACCACACCCAACCACCACACACCAACCACCACCACCCCACATCAACCACCACCATCACCCACCACCATCAACCACACAACCACCACCATCACCACCCACCATCACCACACACCACCATCACACACCACCACCATCACCATACACACCCCACCATCACACACACCACCACCATCACACAGCCCACCAATCACCACCATCACCACTATCACCACACACCACCACCATCACCAACAACCACCACCACCACCACACCCACCATCACCCAACCACCACCACCACACCACCACCATCAACCAACCACCAACATCAACACAACCACACACACCATCACCCCACACACCCCACCATCACCACCAGCACCACCACCACAACCCCACCACCACACACCCACCACCACTCACACACCCCACCATCAACCACACACCACCACACACCACCACCATCACCACCACCACCACTCATCACCACACACACACCCACCATCACCACCCACACCACCACCATCACACACACACCACCATCACCACACACACCCACCATCACCACACATCAACCACCATCACCACACACAACCCCACCACACACCACCATCACCAACACACCACACACACACACACCATCACCACACATCACCACTATCACCATCTACTACCACACACCACCACCACACACACACACACTCACACACCACACACACACACACACACACACACACACCACCATCACCACACATCACCACACACACACCACCACTCATCACCACACACACCACTATCACACACACACACACACACACACACACACACACACACACACACACACACACACCACTGTCACCAAATTCAACATCGCTATCTATGATTTTGTGCACCTAAATGTTGAGATAATGCTACACTACAAATACACCTGGGGCAGAGTCTAGTTATAGTGATACTGATAAAAAAACTTTTGGATTGTTAGTGTGTTAGGGGTTGTGGTGTGTTAGGGGTTGTTAGTGTTAGAGGGTTGTTAGTGTGTTAGTTGAGGGTTGTTGTTGAGTGTGTTAGGGGTTGTGTTAGGGTTGTTAGTGTGTTAGGGGGTTGTTAGTGTGTTAGGGGGTTGTTAGTGTGTTAGGGGGTTGTTAGTGTGTTAGGGGGCTGTTAGTGTGTTAGGTTGTTAGGTGTGTTAGTTGTTAAAAAGGGTTGGTGTGTTAGGGGGTTGTTAGTGTGTTAGGGGTTGTTAGTGTGTTAGGGTTGTTAGTGTGTTAGGGTTGTTAGTGTGTTAGGGGTGTGGGGGTTGTTAGTGTGTTAGGGGTTGTTAGTGTAGGAGGGTTGTTAGTGTGTTAGGGTTGTTAGTGTGTGGTGTTAGGGGTTGTTAGAAGGGATGAAATGTTAGTGTGGGGGGTTGTTAGGTGTGTTAGGGGTTGTTGGTGTTGGGGGGAGGAGAGAAGAGGTAGAGAAATGATGTAGTTCTCTGTGTTCTCTAGATAATTGAATGTTTGGAAGTGTTGATACCTGTATAAGAGAAGCCTTCCAGCCACTGAGAAAAGTGAAGCCTCAACTTTTTTTTTTTTGTTTTTTTTAGGTGGGTTAGCCCACCCAGGCACAGGTCACTGACCTGGACATCAGGCCTGGGGCGTTAAAATATGATAATGATAATAATGTAATAATAATAATAATAATAATAATAATAATAATAATAATATTAATAATAATAATAATAATAATAATAATAATAATAATAATAATAATAATAATAATAATAATAATAATAATAATAATATAATAAAATATTAATAATAATAATAATATAACTATTATTATTAATATTATTATTATAATAATTCAAAATAATAAATAAAATATCTGTACTAAAAATAAAAAATAACCATAAATAAATACAAAACAAGAAAAATAAATCAAGAATGAGAAACGATATAACATTGATGTATGTTGTGTTGTCAAAGAGAAACAATTGAGACCCTACAATTGTGTATGAGGCAGAAAGTCATATCAGCAACCTGGGATTCTGTTTGTCATAATTTTCGTGATGCCATATGGCAGCACTGTTGGATAAGTAAAGCCCTGCACCTATCAGGTTATAAGAAACCTATGAAGTACTTGCGATGAGTGGAGCTCAGAACTGTCGGGACAAGTGACGCTTCAGAACTGTCGGGACAAGTTAAGTCTCAGAACTGTCGGGACAAGTTAAGTCTCAGAACTGTCGGGACAAGTTAAGTCTCAGAACTGTTGGAACAAGTTAAGTCTCAGAACTGTCGGGACAAGTTGTCTCAGAACTGTCGGGACAAGTTGTTCAGAACTGTGACAAGTTAAGTCTCAGAATCAGTGGGGTAAGCCTCAGAACTGTCGGGACAAGGTTTCAGAACTGTCGGGGACAAGAACTGTAGACGAGAGAGAAAAGGCTTATAAGGAGCTGGTTGAGATGGACGAGTGTATGGATACAGCACACACATCCGCCCCCTCCCCTCCCCACACACATCTGCCCCCTCCTCCCCACACACACATCCGCCCCTCCTCCCCACACACATCCGCCCCTCCTCCCCACACACATCCGCCCTCTCCCCCACACACATCCGCCCCTGCCTCCCCACACACATCCGCCCCTCCCCCCACACACACATCCGCCCTCCCCACACACATCCGCCCCTCCCCACACACATCCGGCCCCCCACACACATCCGCCCCTCTCCCCACACACATCCGGCCCCTCCCCACACACCATCCGCCCTCCCACCCACACATCCGCCCCCTCCCTCCCCACACATCCGGCCCCTCCTCCCCACACACACATCCGCCCTCCTCCCCACACACATCCGCCCCCTCTCCCCCACACACATCCGCCCCTTCCCTCCACACACATCCGCCCTCCCCACACACATCCGCCCCCCCCACACACATCCGCCCCTCCCCCACACACATCCGCCCTCCCCACACATCCGCCCCTCCTCCCCCACACATCCGCCCCTCCCCACACACATCCGCCCCCTCCGCCCCTCCCACACACATCCGCCCCCTCCTCCCCACACACATCCGCACCTCCTCCCCACACATCCGCCCCTCCTCCCCACACACACATCCGCCCCCTCCTCCCCCCACACACCATCCGGCCCCCACCCCCACACACATCCGCCCCCTCCCCACACACATCCGCCCCCTCCTCCCCACACACATCCGCCCCTCCCCCCACACACCATCTGCCCCCACCCACACACATCCTCCCCACACACATCCGCCCCTCCCCACACACATCTGCCCTTCCCCCACACACACATCCGCCCCTCCTCCCCACACACATCCGCCCCCTCCCCACACACATCCGCCCCCACCCCACACACACATCCGCCTCCTCCCCGCACACACATCCGCCCCTCCCTCCCCCACACACATCCGCCCCTCCTCCCCACACACATCCGCCCCCTCCTCCCCACACACATCCGCCCCTCCTCCCCCACACATCTGCCCTCCCCCACACACATCCGCCCCTCCTCCCCACACACATCTGCCCTCCTCCCCACACACACATCCGCCCCTTCCTCCCCACACACATCCGCCCCCTCCTCCCCACACATCTGCCCTCCTCCCCACACACACATCTGCCCTCCCACACACCATCTGCCCCTCCTCCCCCACACACCATCTGCTCCTCCTCCCTGCACTCCAGCTCCCTCCTCCCTCACACACCATCTGCCCCTCCTCCCCCCACACACATTTAGTGTGTTCAACAGATGCGGAAGGAAAGGCAGAGGAGAAGAGAAGGAAGAAGAGAAAGGGGGGTGAGGAGGAGGAGACAGAGGGAAGAAGAGGAGGAAACAGAGAGAGACGATAGGTGGAAGGAAGGAGAGACTGACGGACGGAGAGAGGAGGGAGGAAGGAAGGGAGAGTGGGAGGGGTGAAGGAAGGAGAGGAGGGGTGAAGGAAGGAGAGGAGGTGAAGGAAGGAGAGTGAGTGGGGTGAAGGGAAGGAGAGTGACTGGGTGAAGGAAGGGAGAGTGAGTGAGAAGGAGGGAGAGGAGTGAGGAAGGAGGGAGTGGAGGGAGTGGAAGGAGAGTGAGTGAGGAAGGAGGGAGTGTACTGACCACTTGACAGGTCGATAAAGTGCTGGGTTTGCCCCCCCTTACTATAAACACAACCACTATTTTTGCTTACTTAAAACACGGACTGATTCTCACGCTCATGTTCACACACACACACACACACACACACACTGGTCTCAACAATGACTGGTGTATCCAAAAGTTCAAGAGGTCTCCTGCCCACCCACTCTCACCTCCTCGACACACTCTCACATGTGCACTATGGACTTATACACACTGGAAATAACACCGACACTACCACTAGCCATTTATGGACGCACACCAAGTGGAACAACTTACTCCCCATTGAAACGCTGTGTGTGTGTGTGTGTGTGTGTGTGTGTGTGTGTGTGTGTGTGTGTGTGTGTGTGTGTTCGTTATGCACTGGCTGCATTTTAAAGATAGCTAAAATTTCTGCGTGGTGTGGAGGAGCTACACAGGCATCCCAGAAGTGTCACGAAAGTGGAATGAGAACTATCCCCCAGCTCCATCCCCGCTCCATCCCCCTCCATCCCCGCTCCATCGCCCCTGCTCAATCCCCTCCGCTCCACCCCCTGCCCCATCCCCCCCGGCTCCCACCCCCTGCCCTCCATCCTGCTCCATCCTCCATCAGCAATACGTAACTGAAACGCAGCTACT
>NW_024732550.1:0-18669 GCF_018991925.1 Homarus americanus
CCCCAAATTACAACTCTGACACTCCCAGGCACACACCTGACACTCCCAGGTACCTCGGCCTCCCAGGTACACCTCTGACACTTCCAGGTACACCCCTGACACTTCCAGGTACACCCCTGAGCCTTCCAGGTACACCTCTGACACTCCCAGGTACACCAATGAGCCTCCCAGGTACACCACTGACTCCCTGGTACACCTCTGACACTCCCAGGTACCTGTAGCCTCCTAGGTCCACCTCTGACACTCCCAGGTACACCTCCTGACAATCCCAGGTACCTCGGCACTCCCAGGAACACCTCCTACCTCCCAGGTACACCTCTGATACTCCAGTACACCTCTCACATCCCAGGTGCACCTCTGACCTCCCAGGTTACACCTCTGATACAGGTATACCTCTGACACTCCCAGGTACACCTCTGGCCTCCCAGGTACCTCTTACACTCCCATGTACACCGATGACACTGCAAGATACACCTCACATTCCATGCACCTCAGACACTTCCAGGTACACCTCAGACACTCCCAGGTACACCTCTGACACTCCCAGGTACACCTCTGACACTCCCAGGTACACCGCTGTCACTCCCAGGTACACCCTGACACTCCAGTTACACCTGACACTCCCAGGTCACCTCTGACCTCCCAGGTACACCTCTGAATCCCAGGTACACCTCCTGACCTCCCAGGTACACCCCTGACACTTCCAGGTACACTCTGACCTCCCAGGTACACCAGCCAGACACTCCCAGTACACCCCTCTGACCTCCCAGGTGCACCTCTGACCTCCAGGTTGCACAATGACACCAGGTACACCTCCTGACACTCCCAGGTACACTGACACTCCAGGTACTCCAATGATACTCCCAGGTGCACCACTGACACTCCCAGTTACACCCCCGACACTCCCAGGTACACCTCAGACACTCCCAGGTACATCTCAGACCTCCCAGGTACACCTCTGACACTCCCAGTAACACCTCAGACACTCCCAGGTACACCTCTGAGGCCTCCCAAGTGCCTCCTGACACTCCCAGTCACACCCCCCTCCTGACACTCCCAGGTACACCTCCGACCTCCCAGGTACACCTCTGACACTCCCAGGTACCTCATCACACTCCCAGTGCCTCGACACTCCCAGGTACCTCTCATGCTCCCAGGTACCTCTGACACTTCCAGATACCTCTGACACTCCCGGTGCACCAATCACTCCCAAGTTACCAACTCTGACCTCCCAGGTGCACCACCTGACACTACCAGGTGCCTCTGACACTCCCAGGTGCACCTCTGACACTCCCAGGTACACCTCTGGAAACTTCCAGGTACACCTCTGATACGCCCAGGTATACCTCTGACACTCCCAGGTACACCGCTGACACTCCCAGGTACACCGCTGACACTGCAGATACACCTCTGACATTCCGCCATGCACCTCCAGACACTTCAGGTACACCTCAGACACTCCCAGGAACACCTCCAGACACTCCCTAGGTACCTCTTTCACTCCCAGGTACCTCCTGACACTTCCAGGTACTCCTGACGCTCCCAGGTACTCCTCCGACACTCCCAGGAACACCTCCGAACCTCCCAGGTACACCTCTGACACTCCCAGGTACACCTCAGACACTGCCAGGCACACCTCAGACAATGCCAGGTACACCTCCAGACACTACCAGGTACACCTCAGACACTCCCAGGTACAGCTCAGACACTCCAGAGTACACCTCAGACACTCCCAGGTACACCAAAGGCACTCCCAGGTACACCTCTGACACTTCCAGGTACACCCCTGACACTTCAGATTCCCACCAGCTGCCATCCAGGTACACCTCTGACACTCCCAGGTACACCAATGACACTCCCAGTACACCACTGACACTCCCTGGTACACCTCTGACCTCCCAGGTACACCAATGACACTCCCAGGTACACCTCTGAAAATTCAGGTACACCTCTGACCTCCCAGGTACACCTCTGACCTCCCAGGTACACCTCCCAGGCACTCTCAGGAACACCTCCTGGCACTCCCAGGTACACCTCTGACCTCTCAGGACACCTCTGACCTCCCAGGTACACTGACACTTCCAGGTACACCCCTGACCTTCCGTTACACCCTGACATCAGGTGCATTGACCTCAGTACACCTCTGACACTCCCTGGTACCTCTAACACTCCCAGGTACACCAATGACACACTCAGGTACACCTCTGACACTCTCAGAACACTCTGACATTCCCAGGTACACCTCTCTGCACTCCAGGTACACCTCTGACACTTCCAGGTACACAATGACACTCCCAGGTAGACCACTGAACTCCCTTGTACACCTCTGACACTCCCAGGTGCACCAATGGCCTCAGGCCTCCAAGCACTCCCAGTACACCTCTTACACTCCCAGGCCTCGTCACACTCCCAGGTACTCCTTGACGCTCCCAGGTGCCTCCTCCACACTCCCAGGAACACCTCTGACACTCCCAGGTACACCTCTGACACTCCCAGGTACCTCAGACACTGCCAGGTACCTCAGACACTGCCAGGTACCTCAGACACTACCAGGTACACCTCAGACACTCGGTACCTCAGACACTCCCAGGTACACCTCAGACATCTCCAGGCCTCAGGCACTCCCAGGTACACCTCTGACATGGTACACCTTCCAGTACACCCCTGACACTTCCAGGTACCTCTGACACTCCCCAGGTACACCAATGACACTCTCAGGTACACCACCACTGACCTCCTGGTACACCTCTGACCTCCCAGGTACACCAATGACCTCCCAGGTCCACATCAGTGCTTCAGGTACACCTCTGACACTCCCAGGTACACCTCTGACACTCCCAGGTACACCTCTGACACTCCAGGAACACCTCTGACATCCAGGTACACCTCTGACACTCCCAGGTACACCTCTGACACTCCAGTACACACCTGACACTTTCAGGTACACCCTGGCACTTCCAGGCACCAATGATACTCCCAGGTACAACGACACTCCCAGGTACACCGCTGACCTGCCAGGCCTCAGACACTGCCAGGTACACCTCAGACACTCCCAGGTAAAAGCTCAGACACTCGCAGGTCGCCTCTGACACCAGGTACACTCTGACACTCCCAGGTACCTCAGACCCAGCTCCACACTCTCAGTAACACCTCAGACACTCCCAGGTGCACCTGTGACCTCCCAAGGTGCACCTCCCTGACACTCCCAGGCACACCTCTGACACTCCCAGGTACACCTCCGACACTCCCAGTTACACCTCTGACACTCCCGGGTACACTTCTCACACACACCAGGTACACCTTTGACACTCCCAGGTACACCTCTCCTCCCAGGTACAACTTTGACACTTCCAGATACCTCCTGACCTCCCAGGTACACCAATGATACTACCAGGTACACCTCCTCAGCACTCCCTGGCACACCTCCGTCTCCCAGGCACACCTCAGACACTCCCTGGTTCACCTCTGACACTCCCTGGTTCACCAGCACTCCTACATCTTCTGGCTCCCAGCTACCTCCCTCCTGGTTCTCCCCTGCCTCCCAGTACACCTCGAACCTCACCAGGTCCCTCTGCACACTTCCAGGTACCTCTGGCACTCCCAGGTACACCTCTGGTCACTCCCAGGTACACCACTGACTCTGCCAGTAACACCTCCCGACACTCCCAGTTACCCCAGCCCCAGGGTACCACCTGACACTCCCAGGTACACCTCTGATACTCCCAGGTACCTCTGACACTTCCCGGATACACCTGTGAGCCTCCGTTACACCAATCCCCCAAGTACAACTCTGACCTCCCAGGTACACCACTGACACTACCAGGTACACCTCTGACTCCAAAGTGCTCCTTTGACGCTGCCAGTGCTCCTCTGACACTCCCAGGTACTCTCCTTGACGCTGCCAGGTACTCCTCGACACTCCAGGAACACCTCTGACACTCCAGGTACCTCTGACATCCAGGTACACCGCCCCAGCCTCCAGGGACACCCCTGACCTCCCAGGTACACCCCTCTGACACTTCAGGTACACCTGACACTTCCCAGGTACCTGACCCTTCCAGGTACCTCTGACACTCCCAGGTACTTCTCACCTCCCAGGCCTCTGACACTCCCAGGTACCCAGCCTCCCAGGCACACCTCTGACCTCCCAGGTACTCCTTTGACGCTCCCAGGTACTCTCCGCACTCCCAGGAACACCTCTGACACTCCCAGGCCTCTGACCTCCCCGGTACACCTCAGAAACTGCCATACACCTCAGACACTACCACAGGGCACCTCAGACACTACAGGTACACCTGGACACTCCCAGGTACCTCAGACACTCCCAGGTACACCTCCAGACACTCCCAGGTACCTCAGGCACTCCCAGGCACACCTCGACACTTCCAGGTACACCCCTGACACTTCCAGGTGCACCCCCTGACACTTCAGGTACACCTCTGACACTCCCAGGTACACCAATGACACTCTCCAGGTACACCACTGACACTCCCTGGTACACCTCTGACACTCCAGGTACACCAATGACACTCCCAGGGACACCTCTGACACTTCCGGGCCACACACTCCCAGGTACCTGCAACACTCTCAGGTGCCATCTGACACTCTTAGGACACCTCTGACACTCCAGGTACACCTCTGACACTCCCAGGTACACCTCTGACACTTCCAGTACACCCCAGCACTTAGGTACACCCCTGGCATTTCCAGGCCACAATGATACTCCCAGGTACAACGCTGACACTCCCAGGTACAGCTGACACTGCCAGGTCACACCTCAGACACTGCCAGGTACACCTCAAACACTCCCAGGTAACACCTCAGACACTCCCTGCTAACACCTCCAGACACTCCCAGGTGCACCTGCTGACACTCCCAAGTGCACCTCTGACACTCCCAGGCACACCTATGACACTCCAGATACACCTCCGACACTCCCAGGTACACCTCTGACCTCCAGGTAACTTCTCACACACACCCAGGTACAACCTTCCTCCCAGGTACACCTCTCATACTCCCAGGTACACCTTTGACACTTCCAGATACACCTCTGACCTCCCCAGGTACACCAATGATACTGGTACACCTCTGACACTCCAGGCACACCTCCTGACACTCCCAGGTACACCACTGACACTCCCAGTAACACCTCCGACACTCCCAGTTACACCCCTGACACCCCAGGTACCCCCTGACACTCCCAGGTACACCTCTGATGCTCCAGGCCTCTGACACTTCCCGGATACACCTGTGACACTCCCAGGTACACCAATCACACTCCCAAGTACAACTCTGAACTCCCAGGCCTCTGACACTCAGGGCACCTCTGACACTCCCAGGTACACCGCTAACACCCCAGGTACACTGACTCCCAGGTTCACCTCCTGACCTCCCAGGACACCTCTGACACTCCCAGGTACACCTCTGACACTCCCAGGTACCTCTGAACTTGGTACACCTCTGATGCAGGTATGCCTCTGACACTCCCAGGTACCGCCCAGCACCTCCCAAGTGCCACCCTGACACTGCAAGATACACACCTCTGACATTCCATGTCACCTCAGACACTTCCAGGTACACCTCAGACCTCCCAGGAACACCTCCAGACACTCCCAGGTACCTCTTTCCTCCCAGGTACCTCCTGACCTCCCAGGTCTCCTTTGACGCTCCCAGGTACTCCTCCGCTTCTCCAGGAACACCTCTGACACTCCCAGGTACCTCTGACACTCCCAGGTACACCTCCAGACACTGCCAGGCACACCTCAGACACTGCCAGGTACACCTCAGACACTGGTACCTCAGACACTCCCAGGTACAGCTCAGACACTCCCAGGTACACCTCAGACACTCCCAGGTACCAAAGGCACTCCCAGGTACCTCTGACACTTCCAGGTACCTCTGACACTTCCAAGTGCCCGCTGCCACTTCCAGGCACACCTCTGACACTCCCAGTACACCACCCGACAATCCCAGGTACCACTGACACTCCTGGTACACCTCCCCTGACACTCCCAGGTACCAATGACCTCCCAGGTACACTGAAAATTCAGGTACACCTCCTGACACTCCCAGGCACCTGGCACTCCCAGGTACACCTCTGACACTCTCAGGAACACCTCTGACACTCCCAGGTACACCTCTGACACTCTCAGGACACCTCTGACCCCAGGTGCACCTCCCCACCTTCCAGGTACACCCCTGACACTTCCAGGTACACCCCTGACCTCCCAGGTACCTTGACCTCCCAGGTACCTCTGACCTCCCTGGTACACCTCTGACACTCCCGTGCACCAGCCAGCACACTCAGGTACACCTCCTGACACTCTCGAACACCTCCTGACATTCCAAGTACACCTCCTGACCTCCCAGGTACACCTCTGACACTTCCAGGTACACAATGACCTCCCAGGTAGACCAATGAACACCTCAGGTACACCTCCTGACACTCCCAGGTACACCTCTTACACTCCCAGGTACAAATCTGACACTCCCAGGTACTCCTTTGACGCTCCCAGGTGCTCCTCCGACCTCCAGGAACACCTCTGACACTCCCAGGTACCTCTGACCTCCCAGGTACACCTCAGACACTGCCAGGTACACCTCAGACACTGCCAGGTACACACCTCAGACACTACCAGGTACACCTCAGACACTCCCAGGTGACACCTCAGACACTCCAGGTACACCTCAGACCTCCAGGTGCCTCAGGTGCTCCCAGGTACCTCTGACACTTCCAGGTACACCCCTGACACTTCCAGGTACACTGCCCCAGGTACCTCTGACCTCCCAGGCACCAATGACACTCTCAGATCACCACTGACCTCCCTGTGGTACCTCTGACACTCCAGGTACCAATGCACTCCCAGATTGCACATCTGACACTTCAGGCACACCTCTGACACTCGCAGGTACACCTCCTGACACTCCCAGGTACACCTCTGACACTCTTGAACACCTCTGACACTCCCAGGTATACCTCTGACACTCCAGGTACCTCTGACACTTAGTACTAACACTTTCAGGTACCCCTGGCACTTCCAGGTACACAATGATACTCCCAGGTACAACGCTGACACTCCCAGGTACACCCTGACACTGCCAGTGCACCTCCAGACACTGCCAGGTACACCTCAGACACTCCAGGCAAAGCTCAGACACTCCCTGCAACACCTCAGACACTCCCAGTGCCTGTGACACTCCCAGGTGCCTCTCACCCCACTCAGGCACACCTCTGACACTCCCAGGCACACCTCCGACACTCCCAGTTACCTCTGACACTCCCAGGTACACTTCACCCCAGGCACCTTTGACACTCCCAGGTACACCTCCTCATACTCAGGTACAACTTTGACACTTCCAGATACACCTCTGACACTCCCAGACACCAATGATGCTACCAGGTACCTCCTGACACTCCCTGGCACCTCCGGCCTCCCAGGCACACCTCAGACACTCCCTGGTTCACCTCTGATACTCCTGGTTACCACTGACACTCCTGGCACACCTCCTGACCTCTCCAGGTACACCTCTTACACCCCTGGTTCTCCCCGACACTCCCAGTGCACCTCAGACACTCGCAGGTCCTCAGCCTTCCAGGTACTACTCTGACCTCCCAGGTACACCTCTGGTCACTCCAGGCACACCACTGACTCTGCCAGCAACACCTCCGACACCCAGTCACACCCCTGACACCCCCCAGGCACCACCCTGACACCCCAGGCACACCCTGATAATTCCCAGGCACACCTCTGACACTTCCGGATACACCTGTGACACTCCAGGTACACCAATCACACCCCAAGCAACCTCTGACACTCCCAGGCACACCACTGACACTACCAGGTACACCTCTGACCAAGGTACCTTGACGCTGCCAGTTACCCTCTGACACCCCAGGTACTCCCTTGACGCTGCCAGGTACTCCTCCGACACTCCCAGAACACCTCTGACACCCCAGGCACACCTCACACTCCCAGGCACACCGCTGACACCTAGGACACCCCTGACACCCCAGGTCACACCTCTGACACTTCCAGGTACACCCCTGACACCTCCAGGTACACCCCCTGACCCTTCCAGGTACACCCCTGACACTCCCCAGGCACACTTCTCACACTCCCAGGCACACCTCTGACACTCCCATGTACACCGCTGACACCTCCCAGGCACACCTCTGACACCCCAGGTACCTTGACGCCCCAGGTACTCCTCCGACACTCCCAGGAAACCTCAGACACTCCCAGGCACACCTCTGACACTCAGGCACACCTCAGAAACTGCCAGGCACACCTCAGACACCACCAGGCACACCCCAGACACTACCAGGCACACCCCTCAGACACCCCAGGCACAGCTCAGACACTCCCAGGCACACCTCAGACACCCCAGGCACACCTCAGCACACCGGCACACCTCTGACACTTCCAGGCACACCCCTGACACTTCCAGGCACACCCCTGACACTTCCAGGCACACCTCTGACACTCCAGGTACACCAATGACACTCTCAGGCACACCACTGACACTCCCTGGCACACCTCTGACACTCCCAGGTCACACCAATGACACTCCCCAGGGACACCTCTGACACTTCCAGGCACACCCTGACACTCCCAGGCACACCTCTGACACTCCCAGGCACACCTCTGACACTCTTAGGAACACCTCTGACACTGTACACTCTGACACTCCCAGGTACACCAATGACACTCAGGGACACCTCTGACACTTCCAGGTACACCTCTGACACTCTTAGGAACACTGACACTCCCAGACACACCTTGACACTCCCAGGTACACCTCTGACACTTCCACACCCCTGACACCTCCAGGTACACCCCTGGCATTTCCAGGCACACCAATGATACTCCCAGGCACAACGCTGACACTCCAGGCACGCTGACACTGCCAGGCACACACCCCCAGACACTGCACACCTCAGACACTCCCAGGTAACGCCCAGACACCCCCTGTAACACCAGACTCCCAGGTGCACTGTGACACTCCCAAGTGCACCCTGACACTCCCAGGCACACCTATGACACTCCCAGATACACATCCGACACTCCCAGGTACAACCTCTGACACTCCCAGGCAATCTCACACACCCAGGCACAACTTTGACACTCCAGCAACTCCTCATACCCCAGGCACACCTTTGACACTTCCAGATACACCTCTGACACTCCCGGCACACCCCTGACACTCCCAGGCACCCTCTGATACCCCAGGTACACCTCTGACACCTGACACACCTGTGACACTCAGGCACACCAATCACACTCCCAAGTACAACTCTGACACTCCAAGGAACACTCTGACACTCCCAGGCACACCCTCTGACACTCCCAGGCACACCGCTAACACCCCAGGCACACCCCGACACCCCAGGCACACCCCTGACACCCCAGGAACACCTCTGACACTCCCAGGCACACCTTCACACCCCAGGCACACCTCTGAAATTCCAGGCACACCTCTGATACGCCCAGCATACTCCTGACACTCCAGGTGCACACCGCTGACACTCCCAGGCCACCGCTGACACTGCAAGATACACCCTGACATTCCATGCACACCTCAGACACTTCGAGGCACACCAGACACCCAGGAACACCCCAGACACTCCCAGGCACACCTTTCACCCCAGGTACACCTCTGACACCCAGGTACTCCTTTGACGCCCCAGGTACTCCTCCGACACCCCAGGAACACCTCTGACACTCCCCAGGCACACCTCTGACACCCCAGGCACACCCCAGACACTGCCAGGCACACCCCAGACACTGCCAGGCACACCCCAGACACCCCAGGCACACCCCAGACACTCCAGGCACAGCCCAGACACCCCAGGCACACCCCTCAGACACCCCAGGCACACCAAAGGCACCCAGGCACACCCTCTGACACTCCAGGCACACCCCTGACACTCCAGGCACACCGCCACTCCAGGCCACCTCTGACACTAGGTGCACACCAATGACATCCCAGGCACACCACTGACACTCCCTGGCACACCTCTGACACCCCAGGCACACCAAGACACTCCCAGGCACACTCTGAAAATTCCAGGCACACCCTGACACCTCAGGCACACCTCTGACACTCCCAGGCACACCTCTGACACTCTCAGCAACACCTCTGACACTCCCCAGGCACACCTCTGA
This sequence comes from Homarus americanus, assembly GCF_018991925.1. Classification (NCBI taxonomy): domain Eukaryota; kingdom Metazoa; phylum Arthropoda; class Malacostraca; order Decapoda; family Nephropidae; genus Homarus; species Homarus americanus. The sequence continues at coordinate 10,167 of NW_024732550.1, forward strand.
CACTCCCAGGAACACCTCTGACACCCCAGGCACACCCTGACACTTCCAGGCACACCCTGACACTCTCCAGGCACACCCCTGACACTCCCCAGGCACACCATTGACACTCCCAGGCACACCTCTGACACCCCTGGCACACCTCTGACACCCCAGGCACACCAATGACACACCCAGGCACACCTCTGACACCTCAGGAACACCTCTGACATTCCCAGGCACACCTCTGACACCCCAGGCACACCTCTGACACTCCAGGCACACCAATGACACTCAGGCAGACCTCTGACACCCTTGCACACCTCTGACACTTGAATGACACACTCAGGCACACCCTGACACTCCCCAGGTACACCTCTTACACTCCCAGGTACAAATCTGACACTCCCAGGCACTCCCTTTGACGCTCCCAGGTACCTCCGACACCCCAGAACACCTTGACACCCCAGGCACACCTCTGACACCCCAGGCACCCCAGACACTGCCAGGCACACCCCAGACACCGCCAGGCACACCTCAGACACCACCAGGCACACCCCAGACACCCCAGGCACACCTCAGACACCCCAGGCACACCCCAGACACTCCAGGCACCCCATGCACTCCAGGCACACCCTGACACCTCAGGCACACCCCTGACACCTGCACACCCCTGACACTTCCAGGCACACCTCTGACACCCCCAGGCACACCAATGACACTCTCAGGCACACCACTGACACTCCCTGGCACACCTCTGACACTCCCCAGGCACACCAATGACACTCCCCAGGCACACATCTGACACTTCCAGGTACACCTCTGACACTCCCAGGCACACCTCTGACACTAGGTGCACACCTCTGACACTCTTAGGAACACCTCTGACACTCCCCACACCTCTGACACCCCAGGCACACCTCTGACACTTCCAGCACACCCCTGACACTTTCAGGCACACCCCTGGCACTTCCAGGCACACCAATGATACTCCCAGGCACAACGCTGACACCCCAGGCACACTGCTGACACTGCCAGGCACACCCCAGACACTGCCAGGCACACCTCAGACCCCCAGGTGCACCCAGACACCCCAGCACCTCTGACACCCCAGCACACCTCTGACACCCAGGCACACCTCCGACACTCCCAGCCACACCTCTGACACCCCAGGCACACTTCTCACACACCCAGGCACACCTTGACACCCCAGGCACACCTCCTCACCCCAGGCACAACTTTGACACTTCCAGACACCTCTGACACTCCCAGGCACACCAATGATACTACCAGGCACACCTCTGACACTCCCCTACACACCGACACCCCAGGCACACCTCAGACACTCCCCTGGTTCCCCCCTGACACTCCTGGTTCACCACTGACACCCCCTGGCACACCTCTGACACCCAGGCACACCTCTTACACCCCTGGTTCTCCCCTGACACCCCAGGCACACCTCAGACACTGCAGGTCCACCTCTGACACTCCAGGTACTACTCTGACACTCCCCAGGCACACCTCTGGTCACCTCCCAGGCACACCACTGACTCTGCCAGCAACACCTCCGACACCCCAGCCACACCTGACACTCCAGGCACCACCCTGACACTGGCACACCTCTGATACTTCGGAGGCCACCTCTGACACTTCCGGATACACCTGTGACACTCCCCAGGCACACCAATCACACTCCCAAGCACAACTCTGACACCCCAGGCACACCACTGACACTCACAGGCCCTGACACTCCAAGGTACCTCCTTGACGCTGCCAGTTACCTCTGACACTCCCAGGTACTCCTTGACGCTGCCAGGTACCCTCCGACACCCCCAGGAACACCTCTGACACCCCAGGCACACCTCTGACACTCCCAGGCACGCTGACACTCCCAGGGACACCCCACACCCCAGGCACACTTCTCACACTCCCAGGCACACCCTCTGACACCCCAGGCACACTCGCTGACACCAGGCACACCTCTGACACTCCAGGTTTTCCTTGACGCCCAGGTACTCCTCCGACACTCCCAGAACACCTCTGACACTCCCCAGGTACACTCTGCACCCCAGGCACACCCCAGACCTGCAGCACCTCAGACACTACCACAGCACACCTCAGACACTACCAGGCACACCCCAGACACTCCCAGGTGCCACAGACACCCCAGGCCACCCCAGACACTTCCAGGCACACCCCTGACACTCCCAGGCACACCCCTGACATTCCAGGCACACCTCTGACACTCCCAGGCACACCAATGACACCTCAGGCACACCACTGACACTCCCTGGCACACCTCTGACACTCCCCAGGCACACCAATGACACTCCCAGGACACCTCTGACACTCCAGGCACACCTCTGACAGTCCCAGCACACCTCCTGACACTCCCCAGGCACACCTCTGACACTCTTAGGAACACTCTGACACTCCCAGGCACACCTCTGACACTCCCAGGCACACCTCTGACACTTCCAGCACACCCCGACACTCCAGGCACACCCTGGCATTTCCAGGCACACCAATGATACTCCCAGCACAACGCTGACACTCCCAGGCACACTGCTGACACTGCCAGGCACACCCCAGACACTGCCAGGCACACCCCACACTCCCCAAAGCCCAGACACCCCTGTAACACCAGACCTCACGCACCCTGACACTCCCCAAGTGCACCTCTGACACCCCAGGCACACCTATGACACCCAGACACCCACACCCCAACTCTACACCTACACCCAGGCACAACTTTAACACCCCAGGCACACCTCATACTCCAGCACCCACACTTCCAGATACACCTCTGACACTCCCAGGCACACCAATGATACTACCAGGCACACCCTGACACTCCCAGGCACTCCTCCGATACTCCCCAGGCACACCTCAGACACTCCCTGGTTCACCTCTGACACTCCCTGGTTCACCTCTGACACTCCCTGGCACACCTGACACCCCAGGCACACCTCTACACTCCCTGGTTCTCCCCCTGACACCCCAGGCACACTCCAGACACCTGCAGGCACACCTCTGACACCCAGGCACTACCTCTGACACCAGGCACACCTCCACCCCAGGCACACCACTGACACTCTAGTGCACACCTGACACTCCCAGTTACACCCCTGACACTTGTACATCCCTGACACCCAGGCACACCTCTGATACGCCCAGGCACACCTCTGACACTGACACACCTGTGACACTTGGTAACAACCAATCACACTCCCAAGCACAACTCTGACACTCCCCAGAACACCTCTGACACTCCCAGGCACACCTCCTGACACTCCCAGGCACACTGCCAACACCCCCAGGCACACCCCCTGACACCCCAGGCACACCTCTGACACTTCCAGGCACACCCCAGACACTTCCAGGCACACCCCTGACCCTTCCAGGCACACCTCTGACACTCCCCAGGCACACCTCACACCCCAGGCACACCTCTGACACTCCCAGGCACACCGCTGACACTCCCAGGCGGCACACTCTGACACTCCCAGGTACTCCACTGACATTCCCTGGTTCACCTCTGACACCCCTGGTTCACCTTGACACTCCCAGGCACACCTCTGACACTCCCAGGCACACCTCCGACACTCCCAGCTACACCTCTGACACTCCAGGCATATCACACACCCAGGCACACCTTTGACACCCCTGCACACCTCTCATACCCCCAGGCACATCTTGACACTCCAGACACACCTCTGACACTGGCACACCGCTGACACTCCCAGGCACACCTCTGACACTCCCAGGCACTCCACTGACATTCCCTGGTTCACCTCTGACACTCCCTGGTTCACCTTGACACTCCAGGCACACCTCTAACACCTGCACACCTCTGACACTCCCAGCCACACCTCCGACACTCCCAGGCACACCGCTGACACTCCCAGGCACACCCCGACACTCCAGGCACACCGCTGACACTGCCAGGCACACCGACACCCCAGGCACACTCAGACACTCCCAGGCACAGCCCACACCCCAGTCACACCTCTATAACCCCAGGCACCTGTAACATTCCCAAGTGCACCTCTGACACCCCAGGCACACCCTGACACCCCAGGCACACCTCTCACACCCCAGGCACACCCCTGACACTCCCAGGTATTCCACTGACATTCCCTGGTTCTCCCCTGACACTCCCAGGCACACGCTCAGACACTCGCAGGCACACCTCTGACACTTCCAGGTACACCACGCCCCAGGTACACCTCTGGTCACCCCAGGTACACCACTGACACTCCCAGCAACACCCACACCCAGTTACACCCCACACTCCCAGGCACATCCCTGACACTCCCAGGTACACCTCTGATACGCCCAGGCACACCTCTGACACTTCCGGATACACCTGTATACTCCCAGGTACACCAATCACACTCCCAAGTACAACTCTGACACTTGGAACACCCTCTGACACTCCCAGGTACACCTCTGACACTCCCAGGTACCACCGCTAACACCCCAGGCACACACCCCCTGACACCCCAGGCACACCTCTGACACCTCCAGGCACACCCCAGACACTTCCAGGTACACCCCTGACCCTTCCAGGCGACACCCCCTGACACTCCCAGGTACACTTCACACCCCAGGCCACCTCTGACACTCCCAGGCACACCGCTGACACTCCCAGGCACACCTCTGACACTCCCAGGTACCCACTGACATTCCCTGGTTCACCTCTGACACCCCTGGTTCACCTTTGACACTCCCCACACCTCTGACACTCCCAGGCACACCTCCGACACCAGCCACACCTCTGACACTCCATATACTTCACACACCCAGGCACACCTTGACACCCCAGGCATACCTCCTCCATACTCCAGGCACATCTTTGACACTTCCAGATACACTCTGACACTCCCAGGCACACCGCTGACACTCCCAGGCACACCTCGACACTCCCGCAGGCACCACTGACATTCCCTGGTTCACCTCTGACACCCCTGGTTCACCTGACTTGCACCCCACTCCCAGGCACACCTCTGACACTCCCAAGTCACACCTCCGACACCCCAGGCACACCGCTGACACTCCCAGGCACACCCCTGACACTCCCAGGCACACCGCTGACACAGCACACCCCAGACACTGCCAGGCACACTTCAGACACACTCCCAGGCACGGCTCAGACACCCCAGCCACTTATAACCCCAGGCACCTGTAACATTCCCAAGTGCACCTCTGACACTCCCAGGCACACCTCTGACACCCCAGGCACACCTCCTCACACTCAGGTACACCCTGACACTGGCATTCCACTGACATTCCCTGGTTCACCCTGACACTCCCCTGGCACACTCTGACATTCCGGCACACCTCCGATACTCCCAGGTACACCCGGATAATCCCAGGTACCCTCTGACACTCCCTGGTACACCTCTGACACTCCCAGGTACACCCCTGATACCCCAGGCACACCTCTGACACTTCCAAATACACCTCTGACACTCCAAGGCACACCAATGATACTACCAGGCACACCTCTGACACTCCCAGGCACACCTCCGATACTCCCAGGTACCTCCGATACCCCAGGTTCCTCAGACACTCTCTGGTTCACCTCTGACACTCCCCTGGTTTACCTCTCTGACACCCCTGGTACACCTCTGATACTCCCAGGTACACCTCTTTCACTCCCTGGTTCTCCCCTGACACTACCAGGCACACCCTCAGACACACCCAGGACACCTCTGACACTTCCAGGTACTACTCTGACACCCCAGGTACACCTCTGGTCACTCCCAGGTACACCACTGACACACTCCAGTGCAACACCTCCGACACTCCCAGTTACACCCCTGACACTCCCAGGTACATCCCTGACACTCCCAGGTACACCTCTGATATCCCCAGGCACACCTCTGACACCTCCGGATACACCTGTGACACTCCCAGGCACACCAATCACACTCCCAAGTACAACTCCTGACACTCCCAGGAACACCCCTGACACCCCCACCTCTGACACTCCCAGGCACACCACACCCCAGGCACACCCCTGACACCCGGTGCACACCTCTGACACTTCCAGGCACACCCCCAGACACTTCCAGGCACACCCCTGACCCTTCCAGGTACACCTCTGACACTCCCAGGTACACCCTCACACCCCAGGTACACCTCTGACACTCCCAGGCACCGCTGACACCCCAGGCACACCTCTGACACCCCCAGGCACTCCACTGACATTCCCTGGTTCACCTCTGACACTCCCTGGTTCTCACCTTGACACTCCCAGGTGCACCTCTGACACCCCAGGCACACCTCTGACACCCCAGGTACACCTCCGACACTCCCAGTCACACCTCTGACACTCCCAGGCATACTTCTCACACACCCAGGTACACCTTGACACTCCCAGGTACACCTCTCATACCCCAGGTACACCTTGACACTTCCAGAACACCTCTGACACTCCCCAGGTACACCGCTGACACTCCCAGGCACACCTCTGACACTTCCAGGTACTCCACTGATTCCCCTGTACTGACACTCTGGTTCACCTTTGACACTCCCAGGTACACCTCTGACACTCCAGGTACACCTCTGACATTTCCAGTTACACCTCCGACACTCCCAGGCACACCGCTCGACACTCCCAGGTACACCCCCTGACAGGCACACCGCTGACACTGCCAGGCACACCCCAGACACTGCCAGGTACACTTCAGACACCCCAGGCACAGCCCAGACATCCCAGCAGCACCCCCCATAACTCCCAGGTGCACCTGTAACATTCCCAAGTGCACCTCTGACACTCCCACACCTCTGCACACCTCCCTCACACTCCCAGGCACACTCTGACACCCAGGTATTCCACTGACATTCCCTGGTTCACCTCTGACACCCCCTGGTACACCCTCTGACATTCCCAGGCACACCTCCGATACTCCCAGGCACACCCCGGATAATCCCAGGTACTCCTCTGACACTCCCCTGGTACACCTCTGACACTCCCAGGCACACCTCTGATACTCCCAGGCACACCTCTGACACCTCTCCAAATACACCCTGACACCCCAGGTACACCAATGATACTACCAGGTACACCTCTGACACTCCCAGGCTTCCGATACCCCAGGTACCCTCCGATAATTCCCCAGGCACCTCCTCAGACACTCTGGTTACCCTCTGACACTCCCTGGTTTACCTCTGACACTCTGGCACACCTCTGATACCCCAGGCACACCTCTACACTCCCCCATGTTCTCCCCTGACACTCACCAGGTACACCTCAGACACTCCCAGGCACACACCTCTGACACTTCCAGGTCACCACTCTGACACTCCCAGGTACGCCTCTGACACCCCAGGCACGCCTCTGACACTCCCAGCCACACTCCCTGACACTCCCAGACACTGAGGTACACCCCTGACACTCCCAGGCACACCTCTGATATTCCCCTGGCACACCCCACACCCATCTCCACACCCTGTGCACACCAAACCCAAGTACAAATCTGACACCTCCCAGGCACACACCACAGGCACACCTCTCTGACACTCCCCAGGCACACCTCTGACCTGAGGCACACCTCTGACACTCAGGTCACACCTCATACGCCGGCATACCTCTGACACTCCCAGGCACACCGCTGACACTCCCAGATACACCGCTAACACTGTAAGATAACCCCTGCCATTCCATGTCACACCTCAGACACTTCCAGGCACACCTCAGACACTCCCAGGAACACCTCAGACACTCCCAGGTACACTCTCTGACACTCCCAGGTACACCTCTGACACCCAGGTACCTCTTTAAGCCCCAGGTACTCCTCCGACACTCCCCAGGAACACCCCACACCCCAGGCACACCTCTGACACTCCAAGGTACACCTCAGACACTCACAGGCACACCCCAGACACCCCAGGCACCAGACACTCCCAGGTACACCTCAGGCACTCCCAGGCACACCTTTGACACTTCCAGGCACACCCCTGACACCTCCAGGCACCCCTGACACTCCAGGCACACACCTCTGACACCCCAGGCACACCAATGACACTCCAGGTACACCACTGACACTTCCTGGCACACCTCTGACACCCCAGGCACACCAATGACACTCCAGGCAACCTCTGACACTTCCAGGCACACCCTGACACTCCCAGGCACAACTCCTGACACTCCCCAGGCACACCTCTGGACACTCTACGAACACCTCTGACACTCCCAGGTACACCTCTGACACTACCACAGGTACACCTCTGACACTTCCAGACACCCCTGACACTTCCAGGTACACCCTGGCACTTCCAGGCACACCAATGATACCCCAGGTACACAACACTCCCGACACTGCCAGGTACACCGCTGACACTGCAGGTACACCCCTCAGACACAGGTACACCTCAGACACTGCCAGGCACACCTCTGACACTCCCTGTAACACCAGACACTCCCAGGTGCACCTGAGACACCCCAAGTGCACCCCTGACACTCCCCAGGCACACCTCTACACTCCCAGAGCAATACGCACTGGAACGAAGTACATCA
>NW_024732551.1:0-17600 GCF_018991925.1 Homarus americanus
GTTAACAGTCACAAAACGTCTCGACCTGTAAACACCTCAGCCCTGGGAACACTCGCAGAAACCGGAGAGAGTCCCTGAGAAAACCCTGTAGAAACCGCCGTGGCCCGAGGGATGGACTAGCCGAGAAAACCATAACGAATTTCAGGAAAGCTCTTATGGCTCCTCCACCCGTCCGTCCGCCTCATGGGAAAAGGTTTTCTTTGCCATTTTAAAAGATTTGGAGCCACAATGAGGGATTTTCCACCGCTGAGGATAAGGTATCAGGAGGTGGTGGGGGAGGGGGGGATGGAGAGAAGGGGAGGGGGTGAAGGGAGGGGAAGGAGTGTATAGGGGGAGGTAGTGAAGAAGGAGGGGGTGGACGGTGGTATCCCACACACCCACTTTATGTAATGGAGGTTTAGAATGCACTACCAAACACACTTATCATATACGCCTCAAAAATATTATCACATCATCACTAACTAATAAAACACAAGACTTGGTGAGTTATGTGTGAAGGGGATCATTCAGGTGGTGTGATAATACAATGTGAGAGAGAAACTTCACTAAATGGAGGAGGAGACACACACGTCCTCCCCCGTGGTTCCCACACACTCGCCGATAAATCACGTTCCGACTTCTTTATAAGGACCTTCCTGTTACCTGAATAACCCGGCAGCTGCAGCCTCAACCAATGGGGCGCCGCGCATTACCGCCGGCCTCCAATAATTACACCACATCCAGGAAAGGGGCGGGTTTTGGGATTGATAAAAAACGCGCCATTCCCACTCTCGCGTGTGATTGGGCGAGGAAGGAAGATGATAAAAAGAGGCGACTGTGATTGGCTGGCACCGCGTTTAATCACATATGACATGATGAAGATGATGGTGTTGCGATATGAGGAAGGTGTGTACTAGTGTGTGGTTGGTGGTGGCGGTAGTGGTGACTGGCATGTGTGACGTGTGTGTGTGTTGGCTACTGATGGCGACCCTCTACACTGCCCCTGTTCCCACACCCACCCCCACCGCGCCTCACCATCGCTCCACACTACCCTCCCATAACATATAATTGCAGTATATAAGTTATTAATAACATCAATTTAGTATTTATTATAGTTTTTCATATAGAGAAAAACACGTAAAAACAACATAGGATAAACTGGACAGTGTCAGATTGTGGGTGTCGGGAAACGTTGGAAGTGTGTAGTAGTAATAATAATTAAACGGTTTATTGAAAAATATGGCAGGCAAAAAACTGAAAATATAGACTAAACAGAGATGAGTGGGTCACTTTGTTGTCAAGAAATACACAAGTAATATTAGTGGTAAATAATATTACTTGTATATGATGACAAGGAGGACTGGATCTTTTAACAGTTTCAGAACAGTTACGGTACTAAAGTGAGATAGACAAGGAGTGACTACACAGGTTAACTACGAGTTATGAAGTGTGTGTGTGTGAGGGGGGAGTGTATATGTGGGGAGACTGGATGTGTGAGGGTAGTCGAGGTTTATGTAAGGGGATGTGTGGGAGGGTAATAACCATGATAGATGTTAGGGCAATGTGTTGGGGGGGACGAAAATATTGGGTACTGTAATCAAATAAGAAACATTGTTGTGTGACCCGGGTGTATCGCTTGGGTGAATAACACGACAGACTATGTCAACACACTTCCCTTATGTCGTCTCTACTGCTGCAACTGTGAGAGGTGATGACGTTCTCACTACCGCACTACTAAATTATTGGTGGCTCGTCAAATGGGCCCCACACCTAATGGATCGGGGCCTATTAAGAACTGAGGCCTAAACTCAATCTTAACTCACTCCTTCCCCACTACAGAAGTCACTCTCCTTAACTCACACTGACTGACATACCTTCACGTTGTCAATCAGCACATCTAGGAGAGCCAGACGTCGTGTGGTTTACGGAACGGACAGTTAGAACAGGCTGGTGATGGGTGATGCTAAGTGATGGGACGGACAGTTAGAACAGGCTGGTGATGGGACGGACAGTTAGAACAGGCTGGTGATGGGTGATGCTAAGTGGTGGGACGGACAGTTAGAACAGGCTGGTGATGGGTGACTCTATATGATGGGAAGCGAGACAGATATTAAACTAGAGTGATACCATGAGGACCTTGAACCATTAACGGAGCTACAACACAACACATCCTTCACATCAGTAAGAAAAGACGAATAACACATTAAAGGAACAGAGAATCTAGTATTTGTTGTGGATTCCGGCCATCACGTGGTGGTAGTAGAGAGAGAGAGAGAGAGAGAGAGAGAGAGAGAGAGAGTAATAAGCCTTAGTGATATAAAAATAAAGCAAGGATTAACTGACATTACTATCAAGAGCCTGGTACCAGTAACAAGCAACAGCGTGAGGTTTTGGGGAGTCACAGTAACAGACAGGTGGGGGGGGGAGGGAGAGGGAACACGACACACCTTAGTGTCCGATGTGGGTCAGTGACCTGTGCCTGGGTGGGCTAATCCCCGTAAAAAAAAAAATGCCAGGCCACATTGAGTCACTACCACCCCCCCCCCCGCTGGGTTTTAATGGCCATATCGTGTTGTCAGCGGTATCTGGAGAACCTTTATCAGACACTCGAGGGTTTTATCGTGTGGTCAGACTCAAAAAATAATGATTAAGAGGCGATATTTGTCATTGTGTAGACATTTTTAATATATGAGTCAACTTTTTTGTTTTCTTTACACTTTACGGTCTTGCTGTGGCCCTGGTCTGGTGGTTGTGTGGGTGATTGTTTAAACGGGCCCAGTCCACATAGACTCCAACCTAACCTAACCTAACCTAACCTACCAAGATCCTAGTAGGTCCTTAATTCTAATCCGTCCTAGTCCTAGGTACGATGAAGTCCTTTTATAATCAGGACCTAAAACTGGGACCCGTGTGACCCCTCAGTCGTCTCTGCTGCGCAACACAACACTTGATGCTACCTGTCTATATACAGTATCGTGAAGACGCGCCATGTACAGTATATACACGTTTGTTAATATGGTGTGTGTGTGTGTGTGTGTGTGTGTGTGTGTGTGTGTGTGTGTGTGTGTGTGTGTGTGTGTGTGTGTGTGTGTGTGTGGGTGTGGTGTGTGTGTGAGTGTGTGTAGACAGCAGTAACATCCGTACGCATAAGACAAACAATTATCCCAACATCAGGAATATTAAGCGGTCTTTATCACTGTTATGATATCTCAGAAGAAATCACAGTAACAAAATACATGTTAACAAAATACATGTTTACATATGTATTTTGTGTGTATAAATAGTATACTTTGGTAAATCTGTTGTTGCACTGATCGTTACTCTGTTTACACCATCTGTGACTCCTACTATAAACATCAAACATCCACTTTAGAACAACAAGACAATTACTTCTACAGGTTGAGTATGTGAGCTGGTGCAGGTGTGTCCGGCAGCCTTCCACCTGTCGTCCAGCGAGCACAACCAACCAACAAGTTCGTCTGTGCCTCTAAAGGACACACACTCAGGGATAAAAACCAGCTCAAAGACATCTGTTGATACCACTTTAAAGAAAGGCCTTACCAGAATCCAGATAACTGTGTGAAACAAATAACTGTTAACTACTTATATATAATAAAGCCCAATCAAAGTCCAATAGCTTAAAACATCAGCAAATTACATAATGTTCTGTGTAATTCTAACCTAACCTAACCTAACCTAAACCTAACCTAACCTTGAAAACCGCTTCAGCGCTTAATGATTGTTGTGACGTCATCAACCCCTTGAGTACGAAGACTTAACCCATAAGTACTATGACTCAACACCTTGAATAAGGATAACTTAAATATATGAGTATGGTGATTTAACGACATGAGGATGATGATTTAACGACACGAGTATGATGATTTAACGACACGAGTATGATGATTTAACGACACGAGTATGATGATTTAACGACACGAGTATGATGATTTAACGACACGAGTACGATGATTTAACGACACGAGTATGATGATTTAACGACACGAGTATGATGATTTAACGACACGAGTACGATGACTTAACCGCTTGAGTATGACGACTTATTCCTCAAATATTCAAGGGGTTAAGTCAGTGTATTGAAGAGGTCACGTTATAGTACTCAGGGGTTAAGTGATCGTACTCAAAGGGTTAAGTCATCGTACTCAAAGGGTTAAGTCATCGTACTCAAGGGGTTAAATTTCTGACAAACTCGAGTGGCTGATGACGCCACTCAATGCATTAAGCGCTGAAGCGGCGCTCAAATGATGGTGTTTACATTCTGCAATTATCAAAAGAAAAAACTACTGAGGTAACATACTTTTCTTAAGCACTCCCATCATAAGGTTTAAGTCCAGAATTAATGACAAACCTTCATACACCCCCCCACTCCACCCCAAAATAAACAAATAAATAAATAAATAAATAAATGCTAAAACATGCAAATAGTACGCCAAGATTATATTCTCATCAAAAAATAAAAATGAATAAAATACAGTCATGGAGAAAAGTTCGCTCCTGTGGTGAAACCGAGTCGCGAGAATGAGTCTCCGAACTGACTGTTGTCTCATTTGGGGTCGATGCTGCTTGATAATGGGATGGAACGAACTTTTGACCCTGACTGTATACATACTGGAAGTTCCCTTAAGAGAAGACAATGTTGAGATTTAACTAGGAATCTGAAGACGTCACTCGAGGGATTGTCCAGTGCAGTAATTTCTCTCCTTCTGATAAGTCACTTTATAAAGTAAACCTCTAATACGACGTTCAAGTTATAATTACAGTATTGTAATAAAAGTTCATGAAGAGATTAAAAGTATTTCAGTCAAATATACATATCTGGATGAGACAGAGAGAGACAGAGAGAGACAGAGAGAGAATAACACCCCCCCCAAAAAAAAGATAAAAACAATAATAATAATAATAATAATAATAATAATAAAGACCAAACAAAATTATGAAAATCTATAGAGAGGGAACGAAAGGACCATAAAATTAGTTATGATTGTAATCTATGATAAACAAAACGAATAAATCTATACGCACACATACACGTGAGGTCTTTCATATCAACACCCGAGGACGAGTTACTACACCACGTGAACACCACACCACCTGGTGTCTCCATGACCAGTCCAGGCCCGGGCCATCAACTGTAAACTATAATAATTTGTATGTTCAATCATTATTCCTTCTCCTTTCAATAATGAAAGCTTTTGTTAAACGACCCACCCACCCCATGTCTTTGCATGTAATAAGTCATTTTTGTCCAATGTATATTTTCAGCCTTCGGGCTGCAGAACTTTTCCAATAAACCGTTAATTATTATTATCACACACACACACACACACACACACACACACACACACACACACTGTAATCTTCTGGTGTCCCCTGCAGGTTGCCATGTCCTATATCTCTCTCCACACTACCCCATCACCTGCACGGCTACATGGGATGATTGCTGCGTTCCTCCTCCTGACGAAGTGTTTATCTTACCTGTTCCTACCTGTTTTTTTTGTGTAACAGCTGTGTGTGTGTGTGTGTTTTATGCTATCTTATCATGTAATTACCTTACATGTTACAGTTGATAATATCTTTACAATAGCACCTGGTTATAGTAGCCAAATTTACATACCAAATCTATGCTAGGAAGGGGGAATAGGAAGGGAGAATAGGGAGGTAATACTGAAACTAGAGGGTTTGTTGCGTGTTGAAGGGTACAAGGTATCATTTGGTTGAGGTATACGAATACAGTCATCAGTACTGTACCCACAAAGCAAATACAGTACTCTGCTATTACGGTCCAAGGATAACATCACCACCAACACGATCTGGCAAACAATGAAATCTGGGTACTATAAAATCTATGTCAGGAAAAGAGAGCAAGCTATATGGTGTTAAGGGATCACATGAAGATTAGACCCCCATAGTTTATTTCACCCTTAACACTACCTCTGATGGGGTTAGGTTAGGTTCATTTTACAAACATAAGCATCTTAACTACTGTAGCCGTTAAGCAAAATACAATACCGTCACGGCATATAATAATCACCTCTACTGACAGTCGGATAATGCTGTAGAATTTTAGGTATGGCGGTGTGGACTGAGATGTGGTACGGCCAGATTATAGCTAGTGGGGGGGGGGAGGATGTATACGGTCAGATTATAGTCAGTAGGGAGGGTTGTTTATTAGGGTGTGTCAATTTAGGGGGTGAACTGGCTAAATTGAAAATCGAGTAATTTGGTAGCAATTTATTGTAGTCTTTAAGCATGCAAAACAATATTCTGGCATAAATTTTTTTTTATAATAAGTCCTACCTACATCAAATGGATTTTTAAATGTACATATTTGTGAATTTATAACATAACCAGCGTTTGCACACATGTTACTGTTTCAAGTTTCAAATTATTATATTTTATTATCCGTAGTCTATTTGAAAGTAACCAATGCCTTCATACTCTCTTTGCTTTGGTTTCTTGTCATCAGTAGTCTGCTTGCTATTTGTGCTTTGATGTAACCTTCTCGCCTCTCGTGGCTGTAAACATGGCCCGCTGCTTCTGTGACCATTTTCACACATCTCTCCACACTTTGAGTGTGGGAAGGCCACTTCGGCACCTGCATTGGAGTCTCTTTAAGGTTTCTCAATTCTTGGCTAGTTAGACTTGTTGTCAATGGTGGCTCTAAGACTTCCAAACTCAAGTCAACCAATTCTGACAATTTGGTGGCATTGACGTTTATTGGGGGAACTTTTCTTGAATGAAACGAACAGTCTCCCAACTGGTCGTCATCTATTAGCGTTCCTCTAATCTTTAGAATGACTTCTACAGCCTCGGTTCGGAGATTGGTACATTGACTGCAAAGCATTGCTTGCAAAACTGCTTCTGATCGAGCATACCAAGCGGACCTTCTTGCCACAGGTAACACGATGTCCCTCACTACCTTCCTCTGTGTTCTTACTAGCTGCAATTGAAACAAAAGGTGATTGGGCCCATCCACCCACATAGGATTAAGTTTCACACTAAACCACTGGGGAAGATAAACTCCAATAATAAATTCAACAATTAACCTCAAATTCTTCAGCACTTTGCCCTTCAATTCGTGTTTGGAAATCCAAATCCTGCAGAAACGAAGAGCTGTAGTTAACCAACGGCTGTGACTGACAGGTCCAATCTCCAAGAGAGCCAATGACTGAGGCACTTCTCCTGATCTTATTGCTTGGGCAATACGATAAGCATAGGATTGATCTGTGCTGAGATCTTTGATGACTCCTTCAGACAACGCCGGAAGGGGAGGGCCAACTTCGACCTTTGGAAAGGTTGTATTTATTTCTAGTTGTGTTGCTTCATCCAGCATGATGCCAAGGGGACCTGACCACTTGTTGTTGCTCTTTGTAGGACCATCAAGTTCCTGGATGAGATGACGAAGAGGTAGCTCGCCTGTATGTAAATCACATACAATCCAAACAAGTCTTCTTCCTAGTTTTTTCTCTAAATGCGTCATTACACCCCCCTGCCATCCGGTGTTCACTGCAGTTGAATCTCCACCAACAGCCTGCAGTGAACTGCCAAGTCCTCTCTCCTGAACCCAACATAAAATATGATCAGCAATGACCTCTGCATGTTTCTTCCCTTCTACTTCAGTTTCGGGAGCAAAGTGAAACAAAAACCGACCACCAGGCTCAGAACAGACAGAGTAGTGTTCTTCTTTGATGAGACCTGGAAACTTTCTGTTCACTCCCTCTACTTCTAGCAAAACTTTTGTGTCATCTATTCTTCCATCAAACAAAAGACAGGAGAGCCCTCCCTCGCTTAAATCTTTTTCATGCTGATCAGATATTTCCTTCATTATTTTTTCTTGTGCTCTTCTAATTTTATTATGATCTATCACCAAAGATACATCCTCTCGGCTGATGAGGCCTGCATCTATCCAAGCGGCAGTTGCAATTTCTGCAGCCTCACGAAGTCCAGCATGGTGGCGAATACTAGCTAAAGCAATGTTTGAAATATTTCTTGTGTTGTATTTCATTTTCTTTGGTAAAGGTTCAGATGGCTCTTTGGAACTATCATCTGATGTTGCTTCCTGTTCATCAGAAGAACTATCAAAGAAGTGATAAACATCTTGACACAGCTCTTCCTCTCTTTGGATGGCTTCTTCACTCTTCATTTTCTTCTTTTGTTCCCTCTCTCGGATTTGTTCTCTCTTCTTGGCATTAGCAATCTGCTTCTTTGTTTCTGAACAATCTATTGAACCCATTTGCATACTTCCTTGGCCTTCTGCCTTTGTCCTCTGTGCCTTTATAAATTCAAGCTCTAAAACAGGGATCTTCTTTTCACGAGGACAACCACAATCAATGTGGGAATTATTTTCTCTCTTACCTGAGTGAGAACAGTTGGATTCAGAACATAATTGTATGGAGCACTTGCAGGTCAAAATGTCAAACAGAGTATCAAGTGTGTGCAGAAATTCATTTTTCCTGGCCAAGTTTCCTTTACCAAGTGATGTTTCAACTGCTTTGTGCCATAATTTCGTTAGTTTTAGCTCAATAGTTCGACACTGATTAATCACAGGTGGTTTGAATAGTGCATTAGCTTTTGTCCATTGATGCAGAAGAGGGACTATCATGTCATTTATGAGTTCTTTATCTGTATAGTTCCTTCTGTCCTTTGCATTTTTTTCTCGAAGGAGTAACCCTAATCTTAGCATGTCTCTCACTGTTGGAAGTTCTGATACAGGAAGCTCCTTCCCTTTACCAACTAGCAGGCTCAAGTGGGTTGACAACTGACTTCTTGTCTTCAATTTTGACATCTTCACACTATCTGACAAATAGAAAAATATTTCAATGTTTCATAATTCAATTGTTGTTTCAAAAAATATCAATTTGTTTATCAAAAATGCTGTAACAGAAATAACATAATAATTTCTTAGAACATAATGTTTTATACAATGATATAAGTAACTGCGACAATCAATATGCCCTACTTACAATAATTAAAATGTAGAATTCGTCTGGTAGAGTAGGTGCAAGTGCAATGAGAGCAAACCACCGTCTATGATATCTAGAAGGAGAGTGAGCCGGGCGCCTTATCCTCACGCTTGGTACAAGTCAAAACAAGAATTAAACTGTCCCACACGGAGAGCCTGTTCATGTTCATGTTCTGACATGCATATTGTACACAAGCTATAGAACCATAAAATACTCCATAATCCATATGCTTACATGAGATTAGTTAATATCAAGTGAATAATTCTAATCAAGTCTCATTAATTTGTTGAAATACTGATATTTGAAACTTTAAGGTATAATTGATGTAGGTGAGGGTTATTTCAATTCATTTTTGTTTGCTAATCTCAAGTTTAGACATAAAGAGGCACAATATTTTGACTACCAAATTTGATTTTTAACATGTTGACAAAATTGACACACCCTATGTTTATACGGCCAGATTATAGTTAGTAGGGAGGGTTGTGTATACGGCCAGATTATAGTTAGTAGGGAGGGTTGTGTATACGGCCAGATTATAGTTAGTAGGGAGGGTTGTGTATACGGCCAGATTATAGTTAGTAGGAAGGGTTGTGTATGCGGCCAGATTATAGTTAGTAGGGAGGGTTGTGTATACGGCCAGATTATAGTTAGTAGGGAGGGTTGTGTATACGGCCAGATTATAGTTAGTAGGGAGGGTTGTGTCTACTGCCAGATTAATTATAGACCCAGGCAGCCTGTGTACACTCTAAACACGACAAATGTGGTGAAGCTATGAATAAGGTAGCTATGAATACAGTGAAGCTATAAATAAGGTGAAGCTATAAATATGGGGAAGCTATAAATATGGGGAAGCTATAAATAAGGTGAAGCTATAAATACGGTGAAGCTATAAATAAGGTGAGACTATAAATACGGTGAAGCTATAAATAAGGTAGCTATGAATACAGTGAAGTTATAAATATGGTGAAGCTATAAATAATGTGAAGCTATAAATATGAAGCTATAAATATGGTGAAGCTATAAATACGGTGAAGCTATAAATTCGGTGAAGCTTTAAATATGCAGAAACTATTAATACGGTGAGACTATTAATACGGTGAGGCTATAAATACGGTGAGGCTATAAATACGATGAAACTATTAATGCGGTGAAGCTATAAAGTGTAGCTATAGATAAGGCGAAGCTATAAAAAAGTTGCAGCTATAAATAAGGCTAATATATATGTACACCTGAAGCTAAACTGTAGCCATTACTATGTGATCATTGTCAGCCTGAAGTCACAGCCAGTCTCTTCATATGGCCAGACTTAATTGGCGACATGGCCAAGCTGCAAACGTGGTCAGGTTGTGTACATGGCCAGATTATAGATATGACCAGGCTGTAGATATGGCTAAGTTGTGGACATGACTAAGCTATGGAGTTGGTCAGGTTGTGGACATGGCCAAGCTGTACACATAGCCAAGTTGTGGACTTGGTTAGGTTGTGGATATGGCCAAGCTCTAGACATGACCAAGCTATGATATGGCCAAGCTATGATATGGCCGTGTTGTGGACGTGGAAAGGTTGTGGACTTGCCCAAGCAGTAGATGTGGTCAGGTTGTGAACATGGCCAAGCTATGGACAAGGCGCTGTGAACATGGCCAAGCTGTAGACATGGCTAAGCTGTGTAGATATGGCCAAGCTGTAGATATGGCCAAGCTGTAGACATGACGCTGTAAACATGGCCAAACTGTAGACATGACGCTGTAATCATGGCCAAGCTGTAGACATGAAACTGTAAACATGGCCAAGCTGTAGACATGACCAAGCTGTGGTTGGGCGAAGACGTGGACATCTCGTAATTGGCAGCGTCACTGGACTAAACAATCGATATGAATGAATCATTTCCCGGAACCTCGGTGTGATGGCGGTGGCATGGTGAGCGTCGTGACCAGGCACCACAGCGCCCTATGTCCTGCCCGGTGACACTCACTCTGCACCGTCACTCTTGGTACACATCGCACCACCTCACCTCGACCTGCACAACACATTAAGTGTTTGTTACAGCGGGGTTGAGGAGGAGTGAGTTTTCCCCATTTCGTTTTAGTCCGGGTTTTCGGGTCCTCTGCCTCCTATTGCATTAGTAAAAACTAGTGAATCGGGAAAGGCCGCGGACCGACCGTTATACCCGCAAAAGAAAAGGGAATTTCGACTCTGTCCTCTCGCACATAGGGGACAGTCTCATAAGAACATAAGAATGGAGGAAACTGCAGCGGGCCTATTGGCCCATACTGGGCAGTCCCATTTACACCCAACCCCTACTGCTCATATGAGCATCCAACCCATGTTACCAAACCAGTGTTTACCTATTTCGCGCCTAAATCTAAATTTGTCTAATTTAAAACCATCGATACGAGTTTGCTCTTGGTTGGATAGTTTGAGTACCTTTTTAATGTCCCCTTTATTCAGCCCTGACTTCCATTTATATACCTCTATCATATTGCCTCTCACTCTATGTTTCTCGAGGGAGTGCAAATTAAGATGCTTTAACCTGTCTCTGTACTCTGTAATAAGGTAACCAGAATTGAACTGCGTAATCCAAGTGAGGTCTCACAAGCGCAAGATATAGTTTTAGGATGACCTCTCTAGTCTTGTAACCAACACTCCTTTGTATGAACCCAAGTACTTTATTAGCCTTGTTCAGAGCAAATATACATTGTTTACTTGGCTTAAGGTTCCTACTTATCATTACTCCTAAATCTCTCTCGCAGTCGGATTTTTCAATGGCATCGTTGTTCATCTGGTAACTGGTTTCCCTGTTTACATCTCCTATACTGAGTACTTTACGTTTGTCAGCGACGAATTTCATCTGCCATTTTTCAGACCAGTCGAAAAATTTGTTTAGATCTTCCTGTAGTTTTGTGGAGTCCTCATCAGATTTAATTATACAGCCTATTTTGGTGTCATCAGCAAATTTACTTATGTTGCTATCTATGCCGATATCTATGTCGTTTATGTATGTAATAAATAATAATGGTCCAAGTACTGAACCTTGGGGAACTCCCCTAGTGACGTTACAACAATGGGATTTAGTGCCGTTAATGCTCACTCGCTGTTTTCTGTCCTGTAACCACGCCCTGATCCATTTAAGGATATTACCTTTAATGCCATGTGCTTCTACTTTTCTAATTAGTCTTTCGTGGGGGACTCTGTCGAAGGCTTTGCTAAAGTCGAGATATAGCCACATCATAATTGTGCCCCTCGTCCAACGATTCGAAAACTCATGAAAAGAATGTTAATAGATTAGTTAGACAAGAACGCCCGCTTGTGAAGCCATGCTGGGAATCATTGATCAATCGGTGCTTCTCCAGGTGATTTCGAATAGAGTTTGAAATGATTGCTTCCAGTAATTTGCCTACTATTGATGTTAGACTGACTGGGCGGTAGTTAGAGGATAGTGATCTATCTCCCTTCTTGAAAATCGGTATTACATTCGCTATCCTCCAGGATTCTGGTACTACACCTGTTTTTAAGGACATGTTTAACAACTTTGCTAAGGGCATACAAGCTCTTCCTTACATTCCTTTAATACTCTGGCAAATATGTCATCGGGACCGGTGAAAGTATGCGACTGTGTTCCATGTCGAGAGGCTATCAGGAAAGGGGTTATGAATTTGGTCCATATTGTCCGGAGAGGGAAAGGTCATTTTAACATACCGATCGCTTTGATATTTTTCTGATGTCAGGAAAAATATGTAACTAAAAATGGTACAAAACCGTGAATGCGGCAACGCTGGGGTTAAAAATTTCAATGTGGTGGTGCGTAGCGGCCGCGCGACGATTGTCCGCCGGACAAAGATGGCCACAAAAGAAATGTGAAAAGTGTGCTACTGTCTCCCTCAAACCTACGATCGTTTTCCAAATAATATTCTGAAATCTTGAAGATATAAGGCAAAAAATTAAAGACAGTTACCCAATAAAATTGTCAACATATTTTGTCATAATGATAGATCATGAATAATTCAGTTTTGGAGAGCTTCCATTGATCTGATGTGATATCAGTTGCGGATTCAGTATGTTGTCACACATGTGTTAACGAAAGTTTATGGACTTCTGTCGATATATCGAGGAACTGATCGAAGATGCCACTCAAAAGATGAAAACGAGCAAAAATAGGGGATGCAGATGAAATGTGTCATTGTGTTTTGTTGAATAATATATTAGCTGACGTGTAAAACGGTGACGGGTGGCCACGACCCTCGGGCTGCCTGGCACGGTACTCCACCACCGTAGTAACTTCAATCTACAAAACAATACCGAAATACCAGACTGATTTTGAAAATACAATCTGAAAGAAGATATTTTAATGCATTTCTTAACGATAACTAAGGCGAGGTGTGGAGGTAGGAAGTCTGTGGTCGAGGGGTATGGTGGCGGGGCTGGGTGGGGCGCTATCAATACCATCAGATGAACGGGAGCAGGCACGAGGGTAGAGGAGGGTGAGGGGGGACGCGGTGGACAATTTACAACAAGGAACACCCCTACCAGTCTTACCCCGGCCTTACCTGGACGCTGATTACATCACATCATTAGAGCAATACTGTTGTGACGCTCCACGCTGATAACATAAAAGGCTGGCTGTACCCTCGGAGTGATACTTAATGACTATTTTGTCACATCTCATCTGATTATGATTCTATGTACAGTTGCCAGCAAAAAGTCCTACCACAGCCCTGTGTAGCAGGGCTGTGGGAGGACTCTTGCTGGCAACTGTACATCAGAGGGATAGATACTGCTTTTATTGCTTCCTTTAGTACTACATCACACGAGGACCCCACAACTACAACACAACCCGATCAAGTAAGGCGCCGTAGGTTGTTGTTGTTCTTGAGGTTATGGTATTATTACTGTTTCAACAACTATTACGGTGTTTTAGTTCGCATCTCTAGGTTAGTACACGGTCTATAAGGTTAACATATACAGTACACCAGTCATTATCGAACGAAAATGGTAGACATCCTCACCAACACTACACCAACTATCCCTTACCAACACCCTCCACAAACTACCCCTCACCAACACCCCCCACAAACCCCTTACCAACACCCCCACAAACCACCCCTCACCATCACCCCCACAACCTTCTCTCACCATCACCTCCACAATCTTCCCTCACCAACACCCCTAACAATGACCCCCACAAACCCACTCACCAACACCCCCCACAAACCACCCCTCACCAACATACCACTTCTTCGTCAGATGCATACCAGGGCACACTAACTACGTCAGATGCAGCACACTACAACTACGTGAATGCATGACACACTACAACTACGTCAGATGCATGACACACTACAACTACGTCGAATGCATGACACACTACAACTACGTCAGATGCATGAGGCACACTGCAACTACGTCAGATGCGCGACACACTACAACTACGTCAGATGCTGACACTACAACTACGTCAGATGCGCAGCACACTACAACTACGTCCAGATGCATGACACACTACAACTACGTCATGCGCGAGCGCACTACAACTACGTCAAATGCATGATACACACTACAACTACGTCCTAATACATGATACACACTACAACTACGTCAGAATGCATGAGACACACTACAACTACTTCAGAATGCATGAAACACACTACAACTACGTCAGATGCATGACACACTACAACTACGTCAGATGCATGACACATTACAACTACGTCCTAATGCATGAGACGCACTACAACTACGTCAGAATACATGAGACACACTACAACTACGTCCTTATGCATGACACACACTACAACTACGTCAGAATACATGAGACACACTACAAATACGTCCTAATACATGAGACGCACTACAACTACGTCAGAATACATGAGACACACTACAACTACGTCAGAATACATGAGACACACTACAACTACGTCCTTATGCATGAGACACACTACAACTACGTCAGAATACATGAGATGCACTACAACGACGTCCTAATGCATGAGACGCACTACAACTTCGTCAGAATACATGAGACGCACTACAACTACGTCAGAATACATGAGACGCACTACAACTACGTCCTAATGCATGAGACACACTACAACTACGTCAAATACATGAGACGCACTACAACTACGTCAAGAATACATGGGGACGCTTTTCACAACTACGTCCTAATGCTTGAGACACTACAACTTCGTCAAATACATGAGACACTTTTCTGCTAAAATACATGTGCATGAGACACACTACAACTACGTGAGAATACATGAGACACACTACAACTACTTCCTAATACATGAGACACACTACAACTACGAAAGGTATAAATGAGACGCACTACAACTACGTCAGAATACATGAGACGCACTACAACTACGTCAGAATACATGAGACGCACTACAACTACGTCAGATGCATGAGACGCACTACAACTCCGTCAGTTGCATGAGACGCACTACAACTACGTCAATATGCATGAGACGCACTACAACTACGTCCTAATGCATGAGACACACTACAACTACGTCAAATACATGAGACGCACTACAACTACGTCCTTATGCATGAGTCACACTACAACTACGTCAGAATACATGAGACGCACTACAAGTACGTCAGATGCATGAGACGCACTACAACTACGTGAGATTACATGAGACACTACAACTACGTCAGATGCATGAGACGCACTACAACTCCGTCTGTTGCATGAGACGCACTACAACTACGTCAAATACATGAGACGCACTAAAACTACGTCAAATACATGAGACACACTACAACTACGTCAAATACAAGAGACGCACTACAACTACGTCAGAATACATGAGACGCACTACAACTACGTCCTAATGCATGAGACACACTACAACTACGTCAAATACATGAGACGCACTACAACTACGTCCTTATGCATGAGACACACTACAACTATGTCAGAATACATGAGACACACTACAACTACGTCCTAATACATGACACACACTACAACTACGTCAGAATACATGAGACGCACTACAACTACGTCAGAATACATGAGACGCACTACAACTACGTCAGATGCATGAGACGCACTACAACTCCGTCAGTTGCATGAGACGCACTACAACTACGTCAGTTGCATGAGACGCACTACAACTACGTCAGGATGCATGAGACGCACTACAAGTCCGTCAGTTGCATGAGACGCACTACAACTACGTCAGTTGCATGAGATGCACTACAACTACGTCAGGATGCATGAGACACACTACAACTACGTCAGAATACATGAGACGCACTACAACTACGTCAGAATACATGAGACGCACTACAACTACGTCAGAATACATGAGACGCACTACAACTACGTCAGAATACATGAGACGCACTACAACTACGTCCTAATGCATGAAACACACTACAACTACGTGAGAATACATGAGACGCACTACAACTACGCCAGATGCATGAGACGTACTACAACCTGTCAGTTGCATGACATACCTAACTCCGTCAGTTGCATGAGACGCACTACAACTCCGTCAGTTGCATGAGACGCACTACAACTACGTCAGGATGCATGAGACGCACTACAACTACGTCAGTTGCATGAGACGCACTACAACTCCGTCAGTTGCATGAGACGCACTACAACTACGTCAGTTGCATGAGACGCACTACAACTACGTCAGTTGCATGAGACACACTACAACTACGTCAGGATGCATGAGACGCACTACAACTCCGTCAGTTGCATGAGACGCACTATAACTCCGTCAGTTGCATGAGACGCACTACAACTCCGTCAGTTGCATGAGACGCACTACAACTACGTCAGAGTACATGAGACGCACTATAACTACGTCAGATGCATGAGACGCACTACAACTCCGTCAGTTGCATGAGACGCACTACAACTACGTCAGAATGCATGAGGCTCACTACAACTACGTCCTAATGCATGAGACACACTACAACCACGTCAGAATACATGAGACGCACTATAACTACGTCAGAATACATAAGACGCACTACAACTACGTCAGATGCATGAGACGCACTACAACTACATCAGATGCATGAGACGCACTACAACTACGTCAGAATGCATGAGGCACACTACAACTACGTCCTAATGCATGACACACACTACAACTACGTCAGAGTACATGAGACGCACTATAACTACGTCAGAATGCATGACACGCACTACAACTACGTTAGATGCATGAGACACACTACAACTACGTCCTAATGCATGAGACGCACTACAACTACGTCAGAATGCATGAGACACACTACAACTACATCAGAGTACATGAGACGCACTACAACTACGTCAGATGCATGGGGCACACTACAACTACGTCCTAATGCATGAGACACACTACAACTACGTCAGAATACATGAGACACACTACAACTACGTCCTAATGCATGAGACACACTACAACTACGCCAGATGCATGAGACGTACTACATCTACGTCAGAATGCATAAGACGCAGTAGGCTTATATACAGATAACCTGGAGGAGACCCTAATATATCAATACTAATAACAATAATGTCAGATCATATTACTGATTTTTTCCGATATGTTGGTTGCCCTGATAGCTGCCTGACGTCATCAATTAGTGTTAAAAAGTAGGCACAATATTTCCGTG
>NW_024732552.1:0-23210 GCF_018991925.1 Homarus americanus
GTGAGGTAATGTAGCAGGTGTAATGGTGAAGGTGAGGTAATGCAGGAGCGATGCAGGAAGTGACGAGAAATGTAGCAGTGATGGAGGGGGAAATGTAACATGTGTGATGGTGAAGGACGAGGTAATGTGGAAGCAGGAGGATGGTGGAGGGAAGAAAATGGAAAGCAGGAGCATGGTGAGGAAGGGTAACGCAGCAGATGCGTGAATAAGTGAGGAAATAGCAGGTGATGAATGGGGTGAGGCAATGAGGAGGAGTGATGGTGAGTGGAGGGGAATGTAGGGGTGTGATGGTGGAAGGGTGAGGTATGTAGATGGTGAGTGATGGAGGGGTGAAGGTGAGTGATGGTGGGTGAGGTTGGAGCGGGAGTGATGGTGATGACTGAGGTAATGCAGCAGGAGTGATGGTGAAGGGGAAGCAATGCAGCAGCAGTGATGGTAAGGGTGAGGCAATGTAGCAGGAGTAATGGTGAGGAGGTGAGGTAATGCAGCAGGTTTAATGGTGTAGGTGAGGTAGCAGTGAGTGATGGAGGGGTGAGGTAACGCAGCAGGTGTAATGGTGAAGGGTGAGGCACGTAGCAGGAGTGATGGTGAATGATGAAATGAGGAGGTGAGGTGAGGTAATGCAGCATGTGTATGGTAATGATGATTTGTAATGTAGCATGAGTGATGGTGAATGTGAGGTAATGCAGCAGGTGGTGGGTGAGTGAGGCAGTAGTGTAGCAGATGGTGAGGATGAGGTAATGCAGCAGGAGCGATGCAGAGGGGTGAGGCAATGCAGCAGGCGTGATGGTGAGGGGTTAGGTAATGCAGCAGGTGATGGTGAAGGGTGAGGTAAGCAGCAGTGATGGTATGTGTGAGCAGGAGCGATGGGTGAGAGGAGGTAATGCAGCAGGTGTGATGCAGGATGAGGCAATGAGTTAAGGAGGATGGTGAGGGGTGAGGAATGTAGCAGGTGTGATGGGTGAAGGGTGAGTAATGCAGAAGAGGATGGTGAGAAATGTAGCAGGAGTGATGGTGAGGAGTGAGTAATGCAGCAGTAGTGATGGTAGATGAGGAGGTAATGTAAGGGGTGAAGTGATGGGTGAGAATGTGGGTGATGGTGAAGGGTGAAATGTAGCAGAAGAGATGGTAGAGGAAATGTAGTGAGCAGAGATGGTAAGGTGAGTAATGCAGCAGGTGATGGGTGAGGGGTGAGGTAATGTATCAGAGTGATGCTGAGGGGTGCAATGTGTGATGGTGAAGGGTGAGGTAATTTGAAGGTCAATGAAGATGTAATGTAAGTAGGACTGATGGGTGAAGGAGTAGCATGGTGACGATGGTGAGTTGTAATGCAATGCAGTAGAGTGATGGTGAGGCACGTGTGAGGTGAGTGATGGTGAATGGAGGCAATGTAGCAGGGTGATGGAATGTATGGGTAGATGTAGCTGGAGGATGGTGAGGCAATGTGTGTGGTGTGAGGGAGAGGTAGCAGGTGTGATGGTGAGGGTGAGGTAATGTAACAGGTGTGATGGGAGAGAAATGTGTGGCGGGATGGGAGGAGGAGATGGTGAAGGGAGAAGTAATGTAGCAGGTGTGATTTTGAAGGGTGAGGTATGTAGCAGGTGATGGTGAGTGGTGAGGTAACAGGGGAGGATGGGGAGGAGTGAGGTAATGTGAGCATAAGTCGAGTGAGGGTGAGGATGCAACAGGATGCAAGGAGGAGGAGGAATGTGGCAGAGGAGTGATGGTGAGAGAGGCAATGGAGCAGGTGTGATGGTGAAGGGGTGAGGTAATGTAGCAGGTGATGGTGAGGGTGAGGTAATGGCAGAGTAAAGTAGCAGTGATGGTGAGGGGGAGGCAATGTAGCAGGAGTGATGGTGAGGGGTGAGGCAATGTAGCAGGTGGATGGTGAGAAGGTGAGGTAAAGCAGGAGGATGGTGAGGGGTGAGGTAATGTAGCAGGTGATGGTGAGGGGTTAATGGAAAGGACAGCAGAGGAGACAGAGGAAATGAGTAGAGTGATGGTGAGGGGTGAGGTAATGTAGCAGGAGTGATGGTGAAGGGTGAGGTAATGTAGCAGGTGTGATGGTGAAGTGAAGTTAATGCAGTAGTGATGGTGAGGGGTGAGAAATAGAGTGATGGTGGAGGATGAATGCATGTAAAGAATGGGTGAAGGAAGGTGAGTGATGGTGAAGGATGAGTGAAATGTAGTAGGAGTGATGGTGAGGGGTGAGGTAATGCAACATGTGTGATGGTGAGGATGAGGTAATGCAGAGGTGAGCAGTGGTGAAGGGGTGAGGTAAGCAGGTGTGTGGGTGGGAGTGAGGTAGCAGGTGTGATGAGTGAAGATGATGTAGCAGGAGTGATGGGTGAGGGGTGAGGCAATGTACAGGGGAGTGATGGTTAGGAAACAGGTGTGATGGTGAAGGTGAGGAAGCAGAGTGATGGTAAGGTGAGGCAATGTAAGCAGGTGATGGTGGAGTGAGAATGTAGCAGGTGTGATGGTAGGTGAGGTAATGTAGTGGATGAGGGGAGGGTGAGGAATGTGGCAGGCGTGATGGTGAAGGTGAGGTGATGTGAAAGAGGAGTGATGCAGGAGGTGAGGCAAATGCAGCAGGTTGGATGAAGATGGATGAGGATGTAAGAGAGGTAATGTAGCATGGTGAGGGTGGAGGTAAATGTAAGGAGTGATGGTGATGGGTGAGGCAATATAGCAGGAGTTATGGTGAGGGATGTAATGTAGCAGGTGTGATGGTGAAGGGGTGAGGCAATGTAGTGAGTGATGGTGAGGTGAGCAATGTAGCAGGAGAATGGTGAGGGGTGAGGTAATGTAGCAGGTGTGATGGTGAAGAGTGAGTAATTAGTGTGATGGTGAGTGAATGTAGCAGGGGAAGGTGAGGTAATGTAGCAGCAGTGATGGAGGTGTGAGGAAATGTAGCAGGTGTGATGGTGAAGATGGTAATGTAACAGGTGTGATGGTGAAGGTGAGGTAATGCAGCAGGTGTGATGGTGAGTGAGGTACAAAGATGTGGGGAGGGTGAGGCAATGTAACAGGTGTGATGGTGAAGAGGAGGCAATGCAGTGATAATGGTGAGAGGAGGAATGCAGAGTGATGATGGTGAGGGTGTGAATGCAATATAGCGTGTGGTGAGGGTGAGGTAATGCAGTGATGTGTGTGAAGGGTGAGGCAATGGAATATGAGTGAGGATGGAGGAAATGTAGCAGATGGTGAGGGATGTAGTAGGTGATGGTGAGGGGTGGTAATGTAGCAGGTGTGATGGTGAAGGGTGAGGTAATGTAGCAGGTGTGATGGTGAAGGGTGAGGCAATGTAGCAGAGGATGGTAAGGTGAAGAAATGTAGCAGGAGTGATGGTGAGGTGAGGTAATGCAGGTGTGATGGTGAAGGATGGGTTAATGTAGGTTTGATGGTGAAGGTGAGGTAATGTAGCAGGTGTGATGGTGAGGGGTGAGGTAATGGGTGGTGAGGGGTGAGGTAATGTAACAGGTGTGATGGTGAGGAGTGAGGTAATGTAGCAGGATGATGGTGATGAGTGAGGAATGTGGCAAGGAGTGATGGTGAGGGGTGATAAGAATGAAAGAGGTGAATGGTGAAGGGTGAGGCAAGTAGCAAGAGTGATGGTGAGGGGTGAGGTAATGTAGCAGGTGTGATGGTGAGGAGGTTAAAGAGCAGGTGATGGGGAAGGGGTGAGTGTAATGTAGCAGGAGGATGGTAAGGAGAGGTAATGTAAGAGTGATGGTGAGGTGAGGTAATGTAGCAGGTGTGATGGTGAAGGTGAGGTAATGTAGCAGGAGTGATGGTGAAGGTGAGGCAATGTAGCAGAAGGATGGTGAGAGTGAGTAATGTAGCAGGTGTGATGGTGAAGGGTGAGGTAATGTAGCAGGAGTGATGGTGAAGGGTGAAGTAATAGCAGGAGTGATAAGGGGTGAGGAATGTGAAAGCAGGAGTGATGGTGGGTGAGATAAAAAGCAGGAGTGGATGGTGAGGAGTGAGGTAATGTAGCAGGTGTGATGGTGAAGGGTGAGTGGTAATGTTGCAGGAGGATGGCAAGGGTGAGGTAATGCAGTAGGAGTGATGGTGAGGGCAGAGGCAATGAGCAGGGTGATGGTGAAGGGTGAGCAAATGCAGAGCAGAGGATGCAGTAAGAGTGAGTGATAAGGAAGGAGTGATGGTAAGGAGGCAATGTAGCAGAGTTATGAGGAGGTAATGTAGCAGAGTGATGGTGAAGGAGGTAATGTAGCAGAGGGGTGAGGTATGAGGTGATAGAGGAGGTAAAGTAGCAGGTGTGATGGGGAAGGTGAGGTAATGTGAGGATGGTGAGGAGTGAGGTAATGTAGCAGGAGTGATGGTGAGGGGTGAGGTAATGTAGCAGGTGTGATGGTGAAGGAGGCAATGTAGTAAGGAGTGATGGTAAGGGTGAGGCAATGGAAGAGGAGGATGGTGGGAGGTGAGGGAAATGCAGCAAGTGATGGTGAAGGAGGTAATGCAGGAGATGATGGGAGTAAGACTGTTATGAGTGATGGTGATGATGAGTGTAACAGAGTGATGGTGATGACTGAGGTATGAGTGATGGTGAAGGTAATAATGTGAGGTGAGGCAATGTAAAGAGGAGGACAGTGAGGTTAGGTGATGGTGAAGGAGGAAACATAGGAGTGATGGTGAGGTGAGGTAATGTAGCAGGAGTGATGGTGAGGAGTGAGTAATGTAGCAGGTGTGATGGTAGGTGAGGTAATGTAGCAGGAGTGATGGTGAGGGTGAGGTAATGTAGCAGGTGATGGTGAAGGGTGAGGTAATGTAGCAGGAGTGATGGTGAGGTATGCAACAGCAGGAGGATGGTGAGGAGTGAGGTAATGAGCAGGAGTGATGGTGATGAGGAGAATGTAAGAGGAATGTGAAGGAGAGGAGGTTAAGGTGTGATGATGAAGGAAGAGGAATGGTGGAGGGAGGAAATGTAGCAGTGATGGTAAGTGAGGCAATGCAGTTAAGATGGTGAGGTGAGGCAAATGCAGTGATGGTGAGGGAGGCAATGCAGCAGGTGATGGTGAAGGGGTGAGGTAATTAGCAGGAGTGATGGTGAGGGGTGAGGCAATGTAGCAGGAGTGATGTGAGGAGTGAGGTAATATAGCAGGGATGACAGAGTAAGGTAATGTAGCAGGTGTGATGGTTAAGGGTGAGGTAATGTAGCAGGAGTAATAGTGAAAGCGGAGGCAATGTAGCAGAGGATGATGAGGGGTGAGGTAATGTAGCAGGTGTGATGTAGTGGTGAGGTAATGTAGCAGGAGTGATGGTGAGGGGTGAGGCAATGAAATGTGAAGTATGAGGGTGAGGTAATATACAGTGTGATGGTGAAGGTGAGGTAATGAAGGATGGAGCAGTGAAGGGTGAGGTAATGCAGTGTGATGGTGAAGGTGAGGCAATATACAGAGTGATGGTAAAGGTAAATGTAATATATTATGGTGAGAGTGCAACAGTATGAGTGATGGTGAAGGTGAGGTAATGTAAGTGATGGGAGGAAAGTGCATGGTGAGGAGTGGGGTAAAGAGTGTGGGAAGGTGAGGTAATGTGTGAGTGATGGTAAGGAGTGAGGTAATGTAGCAGGAGTGATGGTGAGGTGAGGTAATGTAGCAGGTGTGATGGTGAAGGGTGAGGAAATGTAAAGGTGAGAAGGCAAGAGAATGAAGGAAAGGGAGAGGAGGAGGTAATGTAGCAGGTGTGAGGTGAAGGGTGAGGTAATGTAGCAGGAGTGATGGGTGAAGGGAAGCAGAGTGATGTTAAGGTGAGGCAATGTAGCAGGAGTGATGGTGGTGAGGTAATGTAGGGAGTGATGGTGAGGGGTGAGGTAATGTAGCAGGTAATGGTGATGTGACGAGGTGGAGTGATGAAGATGATGATGAAATGTAGCAGCAAGATGTGATGGGTGAGGCAACAACATGTGATGGTGATGAGGAGGTAATGTAGCAGAGTGATGGTGAGGTGAGGCAATGTAGCAGGAGTGATGGTGAGGGGTTAGTAATGTAGCAGGTGATGGTGAAGGGTGAGGTAATATAAGGAGTGATGGTAAGGTGAGGCAATGTAGCAGAGTGATGGTGAGGAATGCAGTGGTGTGATGGTGAAGGGTGAGGTAATGTAGCAGTGAGTGGTGAGGCAATGCAGCAGGGAGTGATGGGTGGAGAGTGGTAACAGAGGTGTGATGGTGATGACTGAGGTAATGTAGCAGGAGTGATGGTGAAGGGTAATGTAGCAGCAGTGATGGTAAGGGGTGAGGCAATGCAGCAGGAGTGATGGTGGAGGAGGAGGTAATGCAGGTTTAATGGTGTAGGGTGATGTAATGCAGCAGGAGGATGGTGAGGGTGAGTAATGCAGGTGTAATGGTGAAGGTGAGGTAATGTAGCAGAGTGAGGTGAAGGATGATGAAAGTAAGGAGAGGTAGAGGTAATGTAACATGTAAGATGGTGAAGGATGAGGGTGAAGGTGAGGTAATGCAGCAGGTGTGTGGTCAGAGTGAGGAAATGTAGCAGTGATGGTATGATGAGGTAATGTAGCGAGTGATGGTGAGGTGAGGCAATGTAGCAGGAGTGATGGTGAGGTTAGGTAATGTAGCAGGTGATGGTGAAGGGAGGAAATGTAGCAGGAGTGATGGTAAGGTGAGGAACAGCAGGAGTGATGGTGAGGAGGAGGTAATGTAGCAGGTGTGATGTAGGCTGAGGTAATGTAGCAGAGTGATGGTGAGGGGTGAGGAATGTAGCAGGTGTGATGGTGAAGGTGAGGAATGTAGAAGGAGTGATGGTGAGGGGTGACGCAATGTAGGTGGAGTGATGGTGAGGAGTGAGGGAATGTAGCAGGAGTGATGGTGGATGATGAGGCAAGTGTATATATGATGGTGAAGGAGGGCAATGTAGTATGATGGTGAAGGCAATGTAGCAGAAGAGATGGTGAAGGAGGAAATGTGAGCAGTGATGGTAACAGCAGGTGTAATGGTGAGGTGAGGCAATGTGAGTGATGTTGAGGTGAGGTAATGTAGCAGTGTGATGGTGAAGGTGAGGTAATAGCAGAGTATGGTGAGGTGAGGTAATGTAGCAGGTGTGATGGGTGAAGTGAGGTAGAAGAGGGATGATGGTGAGGCGTAAGCAATGTAGCAGGTGTGATGGTGAAGGTGAGGTAATGTAGCAGGAGTGATGTGAAGGGGTGAGGTAAATGTAGGAGCAGTGATGTGAGGGTGAGGCAATGTAGCAGGAGTGATGGTGAGAGTGAGGTAATGTAGCAGGAGTGATGGTGAGGGGTGAGGTAATGTAGCAGATGTGTGGTGAGGGGTGAGGTAATGAGGCGTGTGATGGTGACGGGTGAGGTAATGTAACATGAGTGATGGAGAAGTAGTGAAATGTAGAGCAGTGATGGTGAGGGGTGAGGGCAAATGTAGGTAGAGTGATGGTGAAGGGTGAAGTAATGTAGCAGGTGATGGTGAAGGGTGAGGTAATGAAAGAGATTGATGGTGAGGGTGAGGCAATGTAGAGGAGTGATGGTGAGGAGGAGTAATGTAGCAGGTGATGGTGGGGTGAGGTAATGTAACAGGTGTGATGGTGAGGAGGAGGTAATGTAGCAGGAGTGATGGTGAAGGGTGAGGTAATGTAGCAGGAGTGATGGTGAGGGGTGAGGTAATGTAGGAGTGTGTGATGGTGAAGGGTGAGGTAATGAAGCAGGAGTGATGGTGAGGGTGAGTGTAATGCAGAGGGGTGATGGTGAAGGTGAAGTAATGTAAGCAGGGGTGATGGTGAAGGGTGAAGTAATGTAGTAGCTGGTGATGGTGAGGGGTGAGGTAATGTGCTGCAGGTGATGGTGAGGAAGAGGCAAAGGAGCAGGATGGTGATGATGAGGTAATGCAGTTGAGATGATGAAGAGGGTGAGGGCAGCAGGTGTGATGGTAGGAGGTGGGGGTAATGTAGTAAGGGTGTGATTGTGAAGGAAGAGGTAAATGTAAATGAGGAGTGATGGTGAAGGATGAGGAAATGTAGCAGGAGGATGGTGAGGGGTGAGGTAATGTAACAGGTGTGATGGTGAAGGGTGAGGTAATGTAGCAGGTGTGATGGTGAAGGGTGAAGTAATGTAGCAGCAGTGATGGTGAGGGGTGAGGCAATGTAGCAGGAGTGATGGTGAGGAGGAGGTAATGCAGCAGGTGTGATGGGTGAAGGGTGTAATGTAGCAGAGTGATGGTGAAGGATGAGGAAATGTAGCAGATTGATGGTGAGGTGAGTAATGTAACATGTGATGGTGAAGATGAGTGTAATGTAGCAGGAGTATGGTGAAGGGTGAGGTAATGTAGCAGGTGTGGGTGGGTGAGTGAGTGTAATGGAAGAGGTGTGATGGGTGAAGGATGAGTGCAGATGATGGTGAGGGTGAGGCAATGAGTTATGATGGGATGGTGAGGTTAGGCAATGCAGGTGAAGGTGAGGAAACAAAGCAGGAGTGATGGTAAGGTGAGGCAATGGAAGCAGGAGTGATGGTGAGAGGAGTGAGGTAATGTAGCAGGTGTGATGGGTGAGGTGAGGTAATGTAGCAGGAGTGATGGTGAGGGGTGAGGAATGGCAGGTGAAGGTGAGGTGATGTAGCAGGAGGATGGTGAGGTGACAATGTAGCAGGAGGATGGTGAAGGGAGATGTAATGTAGCAGAGTGATGGTGAGGTGAGGTAATGTAGCAGAGTGATGGTGAGGAGTGAGGTAAGTAGCAGGAGTGATGGTGAGGGGTGAGGTAATGTAAGGCAGTGATGGTGAGGGAGTGAGGTAATGTAGCAGGAGGATGGTGAGGGTGAGGTAATGTAGCAGGAGTAGAAGGGTGAGGTAATGTAGCAGGTGTTGTGGTGAGAGGAGGTAAATGCAGCAGGTGTGATGGTGAAGGGTGAGGTAATGTGAGCAGGTGAGTGATGGTGAGGGTGACAATGAAAGAAGGAGTGATGGTGAGGGTAGGCAACGGTTATGTGGATGGTGAATGGAGGAAATGAGCAGAGAGTGATGGTAAGGGTGAGGTAATGTGAAAGCAGGAGTGATGGTGAGTGAGTGGAGGGGCAGTAGCATGTGGTGATGGTGAGGGTGAGGTAATGTAAGGTGGAGTGATGGTGATGAGTGAGGCAATGTAGCAGGAGTGATGGTGAAGGGTGAGGTAATGTAAGCAGGTGTGATGGTGAAGGGTGAGGTAATGGGAAGGAGTGATGGTGAGGGGTGAGACAACAGGTGTGATGGTGAAGGGTGGAGGTAATGTAGGAGAGTGAGATGGTGAGGTAATGTAGCAGGTGTGATGGAGAAGGGTGAGGATGTAAAGCAGGAGTGATGCAGGAGGGGTGAGGTAATGTAGCAGGTGTGTGATGGTGAGGAATGGGTAAAGAAGAGGTGTGGATGGGGAAGGTGAGGTAACATGTGGTGAGTGGTAAGGGTGAGGTAATGTAATATGAGTGAGGTAGGGTGAGGTAATGCAGCAGGTGTGATGGTGAAGGGTGAAACGTGGTAATGATGATGGCAAGATGTTATATGGGTGATGGTGAGGCAAGTGTTATGCGTGATGGTGAAGGGTGAGGCAATGCAGTATGATGATGGTGAAGGGAAATGTTATGATGCAATGTGATGGTGATGAGTGAGGAGTGATGGTGAAGGGGTGAGGTAATGTAGCAGGTGTGATGGTGAAGGGGAGGTAATGTAGCAGAAGGATGGTAGTAGCAGTGATGGTAAGGGGTGAGGTAAATGTAGCAGGTGTGATGGTGAGGTGAAATAGCAGAGGATGTTGAGGGGTGAGGTAATGTAGCAGGTGTGATGGTGAAGGGTGAGGTAATTACAGGAGTGATGGTGAGGGGTGAGGCAACAGCAGGAGTGATGGGAGGAGAAGTAATATAGTGCAGTGTGATGGTCAGAGTGATGTAATGGAAGCAGGTGGTGAAAGGTGAGGTAATGCAGCTGGAGGAGTACAGTGAGGGTGAGGCAATGTAGCAGAGTGATGTGATGAGGGTGAGGTAATGTAAGCAGGTGTGATGGTGAAGGGTGAGTGCAATGAATATATGACAGAGAAGGTGAGGTAATGTAGCAGGTGTGATGGTGAAGGGTGAGGTAACAGCAGAGGAAGTAGGGGTGAGGCAATGCAGTATGAGATGGTGAGGGTGAGGCAATACGAGAGTGATGGTGAAGGGGTGGAGGTAATGTAGCAGCAGTGATGGTGAGGGGTGAGTAATGTAGCAGGTGTGATGGTGAGGAATGGGGAAGGAAAGAGGTGTGATGGGGAAGGGTGAGGTAATATTGCAGGAGTGATGGTAAGGAGTGAGGTAATGTAGCAGGAGTGATGGTGAGGTAGGGGTAATGTAGTGCAGAGGTGTGATGGTGAAGGGTAGAAATGTAGCAGCAGTGATGGTGAGGGTGAGGCAATGTAGCAGGTGTGATGTGATGAGTGAGGTAATGTGGTATGATGACGGTGAAATGAGTGCAATGTGAAGAGAAAGATGAAGGGTGAGGTAATGTAGAGAAGTGAGGATGGTGAAGTGTGATGAAATGTAGCAGCAGTGATGGAGGGCGAGAGGAATGCAGCAGGTGATGCAGAGGTGAGGCAATGTATTGGTGAGTGATGAGGGTGAGGTAATGTAGCAGGTGTGATGGTGAAGGTGAGTGTAATCAGTTATGAGTGATGGTGAGGGGTGAGGTAATGTAGCAGAGTGATGGTGAGGAGGAGGTAATGTAGCAGGTGTGATGGTGAGGAGGATGTAATGTAGGTGATGGTGAAGGGGTGAGGTAATGTAGCAGGAGTATGGTGAGGTGTGAGGCAATGTATCAGAGTGATGATGAGGGTGAGGTAATGAAGGAGGTGTGATGGTGAAGGTGAGGTATGGAAGGAGGTGATGGTGAAGGGTGAGGTGTGTAGCAAGTGTGAGTGGTGAGAGGTGGGAATGTGTAGCATTGATGGTAGGGGTGAGGCAATGTGGCAGGAGTGATGGTGAGGGGTGAGTGTGTGCAGGGGTGATGGTGGAGGGTGAGATGTGTAGCAGTGATGGTGAGGGGTGAGGTGTCATAGCAGGTGTGATGGTGAGATGGGGTAAAGGATGAGTGTGATGGGGAATGTGTGCAGGGGTGAGTGTGGGGTGGGAGTAATGTAGCAGGAGTGGTGAGGGGTGAGGTAATGTGGCAGGTGTGGTGGTGAGAGGTGGGGTAATGTAGCAGGAGTGGTGGGGTGGGGTAGTGTAGTGGGGTATGGTGGGGTGGGAGTGATGTGGGTGTGAGTGGTGGAAGGGTGAGATGTGTGGGGTGGTGGGTGGGAAGGGTGGAGTGTGTGGCAGGGGTGGTGGGGTGGGGAGTGTGTGGCAGGTGTGAGTGGTGGGGGTGGGAGTGTGCAGGCAGGAGTGGTGATGGTTGGGGGTGGGGTGTGTGTAGGTGATGGTGAGGAGTGAGGTAGTGTATGTGGGGTGATGGTGAAAGGGTGTGGAGTGTGTGGGTGTGATGGTGAAGGGTGAGAGTAATGTAGCAGGTGATGGTGAAGGAGTGAAATGTAGCAGGAGTGATGGTGAAAGATGAGTTAATGGCAGGTGGAGTGATGGTGAGTAGAGGTGTAGGAAAGGGTAGGGATGGTGGGGAGTGAGGTGTGTGGAATGTGGTGAAAGGTGAGTATGTGGCAGGAGTGAGTGGGTGGAAGGGTGAAGTGTGATGGTGAGGGTGTGCAGTGTGGTGGGGGTGGGAGTGGGTGAGGTGAGGTAATGTAGCAGGAGTGATGTTGAAGGGTGAGGTGTGTGCAGGGTGATGGAAGGGTGGAAGTGTGGGAGTGGTGGGGGTGAGATGTGTAGCAGGGTGTGGGGAAGGTGTGTGTGTGGGGTGATGGTGAGGGTGGGTGAATATGGCAGGGTGATGGTGGGCAGGGTGAGGGTGTGTAGCAGGTGTGATGGTGAAGGTGAGGCAATGTAGCAGGGTGCAGTGGTGGGGTGAGGGCAATATGTAGGGAGTGATGGTGAGGAGTAATGTAGGTGTGATGGTGAAGAGGGGTGGGGTAAAATGTAGAATTGATGGTGAAAGGTGAGGTAATGTGGCATGATGATGGTGAGGGGTGTGAGTGTAGCATAGGGTGGGGAGTGGGAGTAAATGTAGCAGGGTGTGATGGTGAGGGGTGAGGTGTGTAGCAGGAGTGATGGGTGAGGGGTGAGGCATGTAGCAGGTGTGGTGGTGAAGGGTGGGAGTGTGTAGGTGGTGGGGGTGGAGTGCAGCAGGGGTGATGGTGAGGAGTGGGAATGTGTGAGGAGTGATGGTGGGGTGGGGAGTGATGTGGCAGTGTGGGTGAGAGGGTGTGTAGCAGGTGTGAGTGAGGTGAGGAAGAGGGTGAGATGTGTAGAAGTGTGGTGGAGTGTGTGAGGAATGTGTGGCAGTGATGGTGAGGGTGAGTGTGTAGCAGGTGTGATGGTGAGGGGTGAGGCAAATGTATCAGGTGATAGGGTGAGTAATGTAGCAGGTGTGATGGTGAAGGGTGAGGTAATGTGGGAGTGATGGTGAGAAGTGTGGGGTGAGTGTGTGGGAGTGGGGGTGGGTGGGATGATGGTTGAGGAGTGAGGTAATGTGGCAGGAGTGATGGTGAAGGGTGAGGTAATGTAGCAGGAGTGATGGTGAAGGGTGAGGTAATGTAGCAGGAGTGAAGGTGAAGGGTGAAGTAATGCAGCAGCAGTGATGGTGAGGGGTAAGATAATGTAGCAGGTGTGATGGTGAAGGGTGAGGTAATGTAGCAGGAGTGATGGTGAAGAGTGAGGTAATGTAGCATGTGTGATGGTGAAGGGTGAGGTAATGTAGCATGTGTGATGGTGACGGGTGAGGTAATGTAGCAGGAGTGATGGTGAAGGTTGAGGAAATGTAGCAGCAGTGATGGTGAGGGGTGAGGTAATGTAGTAGGTGTGACGGTGAAGCGTGAGGTAATGTAGCAGGTTGATGGTGAGGGTTGAGGCAATGTAGCAGGAGTGATGGTAAGGAGTGAGGTAATGTACCAGGAGTGATGGTGAATGGTGAGGAAATGTAGTACCAGTGATGGTGAGGGGTGAGGTAATGTAGCAGGAGTGATGGTGAAGGGTGAGGTAATGTACAAGGAGTGATGGTAAGGAGTGAGGTAATGTAGCAGGTGTGATGGACAGGAGTGAGGTAATGTAGCTGGTGTGATGGTAATGGGTGAGGTAATGTAGCAGGAGTGATGGTGAAGAGTGAGGTAATGTAGCAGCAGTGATGGTGAGAGGTGAGTCAATGTAGCAGGCGTGATGGTGAGGAGTGAGGTAATGTAGCAGGAGTGATGGTGAGAGGTGAGTAATGTAGCAGGAGTGATGGTGAAGGGTGAGGTAATATAGCAGGAGTGATGGTGAGGGGTGAGGCAATGTAGCAGAAGTGATGGTGTAGGGTGAGGTAATGTATCAGACGTGAAGGTGACGGGTGAGGTAATATAGCAGGAATGATGGTGATGGGTGAGGCAATGTAGCAGAACTGATGGTGAAGGGTGAGGTAATATCGCAGCAGTGATGGTGAGGGGGCGAGGTAATGTTGCAGGTGTGATGGTGAAGGGTGAGGTAATGTAGCATGATTGATGGTGAGAGGTGATGCAATGTAGCAGGAGTGATAGTACGGAGTGAGGTAATGTAGCTGGAGTGATGGTGAGGGGTGAGGTAATGTAGGAGGTGTGATGGTGAGGGGGAGGTAATGTAACAGGCGTGATGGTGAGGAGTGAGGCAATGTGGCAGGAGTGATGGTGAAGGGTGAGGTAATGTAGCAGCTTTGAAGGTGAAGGGTGACGTAATGTAGCAGCAGTGATGGTGAGGGTTGAGGCAATGTAGCAGGAATGATGGTGAGGAGTGAGGTAATGTAGCAAGAGTGATGGTGAAGGGTGAGGTAATGAAGCAGGAGTGATGGTGAAGGGTGAGGTAATGTAGCAGCAGTGATGGTGAGGGGTGAGGTAATGTAGCAGGTGTGATGGTGAAGGGTGAGGTAATGTAGCAGCAGTGATGGTGAGGGTTGAGGAAATGTAGCATGTGTGATGGTGAAGGGTTAGGTAATGTAGCAGGTGTGATAGTGAGGAGTGAGGTAATGTAGCAAGAGTGATGGTGAAGGGCGAGGTAGTGTAGCTGGAGTGATAGTGAGGGGCTTAGGTAATGTAGTAGCAGTGATGGAGATGGGTGAGTTTATGTAGCAGGTGTGATGGTGAGAGTGAGATAATGTAGCAGGAGTGATGGTGAGGGGTGAGGTAATGTCGCAGGAATGATGGTGTGGAGTAAGGTAATGTAGCAGGTGTGATGGTGAAGGATGAGGTAATATTGCAGGAGTGATGGTGAGGGGTGAGGTAATGTAAAGAAGTGTGATGGTGAAGGGTGAGGTAATGTAGCAAGAGTGATGGTGAAGGGCGAGGTAATGTAAGCTGGAGTGATGGTGAGGCTGGAGGTAATGTAGCAGCAGTGATGGTGAGTGGTTGAGGAATGTAGCAGGAGTGATGGTGGAGGATGAGGTAAGCAGGTGATGGTGAGGGGTGAGTGTAGCAGGTGATGGTGAAGGAGGTAATGTAGGAAGAGTGATGGTGAAGAGTAATGTAAAGAGGTGATGGTTGGAGGAGTGAGTAATGTGGCAGGAGTGATGCTGAAGGAGGTAATGTAGCAGGAGTGATGGTGAAGGGTGAGGTAATGTAGCAGGAGTGAAGGTGAAGGGTGAAGTAATGCAGCAGCAGTGATGGTGAGGGGTGAGATAATGTAGCAGGTGTGATGGTGAAGGGTGGGGTAATGTAGCAGGAGTGATGGTGAAGAGTGAGGTAATGTAGCAGCAGTGATGGGGAGAGGTGAGGCAATGTAGCAGGAGTGATGGTGAGGAGTGAGGTAATGTAGCAGGTGTGATGGTGAGGGGTGAGTTTATGTAGCAGGTGTGATGGTGAAGGGTAGGTAATGTAGGAAGAGTGATGGTGAAGGGTGAGGTAATGTAGCAGGTGTGGTGGTCAGGAGTGAGGTAATGTAGCAGGTGTGATGGTGAAGGGTGAGGTAATGTAGCAGGAGTGATGGTGAGGGGTGAGGCAATGTAGCCGGAGTGATGGTGAGGGGTGAGGTAATGCAGCAGGTGTGATGGTGAGGGGTGAGGTAATGTAGCAGGTGTGATGATGAGGAGTGAGGTAATGTAGCAGGAGTGATGGTGAAGGGTTTGGTAATGTAGCAGGAGTGATGGTGAGGCGTGAGACAATGTAACAGGAGTGATGGTGAAGGGTGAGGTAAGATAGCAGGTGTGATGGTGAAGGGTGAAGTAATATAGCAGGAGTGATGGTGAGGAGTGAGAAAATGGAGTAGGAATGATGGTGAAGAGTGAGGTAATGTAGCAGGAATGATGGTGAAGGGTGCGGTAATATAGCAGGAGTGATGGTGAGGGGTGAGGCAATGTAGCAGAAGTGATGGTGTAGGGTGAGGTAATGTATCAGACGTGATGGTGAAGGGTGAGGTAATAGAGCAGGAATGATGGTGAGGGGCGAGGTAATGTTGCAGGTGTGATGGTGAAGGGTGAGGTAATGTAGCATGATTGATGGTGAGAGGTGAGGCAATGTAGCAGGAGTGATAGTACGGAGTGAGGTAATGTAGCTGGAGTGATGGTGAGGGGTGAGGTAATGTAGGAGGTGTGATGGTGAGGGGGAGGTAATGTAACAGGCGTGATGGTGAGGAGTGAGGTAATGTGGCAGGAGTGATGGTGAAGGGTGAGGTAATGTAGCAGGTGTGATGGTGAAGGGTGACGTAATGTAGCAGCAGTGATGGTGAGGGTTGAGGCAATGTAGCAGGAGTGATGGTGAGGAGCGAGGTAATGTAGCAAGAGTGATGGTGAAGGGTGAGGTAATGAAGCAGGAGTGATGGTGAAGGGTGAGGTAATGTAGCAGCAGTGATGGTGAGGGGTGAGGCAATGTAGCAGGTGTGATGGTGAAGGGTGAGGTAATGTAGCAACAGTGATGGTGAGGGTTGAGGAAATGTAGCATGTGTGATGGTGAAGGGTGAGGTAATGTAGCAGGTGTGATAGTGAGGAGTGAGGTAATGAAGCAAGAGTGATGGTGAGAGGTGAGGTAATGTAGTAGCAGTGATGGAGATGGGTGACGTAATGTAGCAGGTGTGATGGTTGAGGAGTGAGGTAATGTGGCAGGAGTGATGGTGAAGGGTGAGGTAATGTAGCAGGAGTGATGGTGAAGGGTGAGGTAATGTAGCAGGAGTGAAGGTGAAGGGTGAAGTAATGCAGCAGCAGTGATGGTGAGGGGTAAGATAATGTAGCAGGTGTGATGGTGAAGGGTGAGGTAATGTAGCAGGAGTGATGGTGAAGAGTGAGGTAATGTAGCATGTGTGATGGTGAAGGGTGAGGTAATGTAGCATGTGTGATGGTGACGTGTAGCAGAGTGAAGGTGAAGGGTGAGGCAATGTAGCAGCAGTGATGGTGAGGGGTGAGGTAATGTAGCAGGTGTGATGGTGAAGGGTGAGGTAATGTAGCAGGATGATGGTGAAGGGTGAGGTAATGTAGCAGAGGAGTGATGGTGAGGAGGAGGTAGGTGATGGTGAGGGGTGAGGTAATAGGAGCAGGTAATGGAAGAGATGAGAGGGGAGAATGTAGAGGTGGATAGTGAAGGGTGAGGTAATGAAGCAGGAGATGTAGGTGAGGTAATGTAGCAGGAGTGATGGTGAAGAATGTGAAGAGGGGAAGAGATGGGTGGTAAATGGTGAAGATGGGAAAGAAAGAGTGATGGTGAGGGTGAGTGTAATGAAAGATGTGAGGGTGAGATGGTGATGAGGAGTGAGAATGCAGTATGATGATGCAGGGAGGGTGAGGCAAATGTAGCAGAGGTAGGGTGGTAATGTGCATTGAATGGGTGAGGTAATGCAATGAGGAGTATGGTGAAGGATGAGGAAATGTAGCAGGAGTGATGGAGTAGTAAATAGCAGGTGTGATGGTGAAGGGTGAGGTAATGTAGCAGGTGTGATGGTGAAGGAAGGCAGTAGATGGTAAGGGGTGAGGCAATGTAGCAGAGTGATGGTGAGGAGTGAGGTAAATGTAGCAGGTGTGATGGTGAAGGTGTAAGTAGCAGGAGTGATGGTGAAGGAAAAGTAGGAGTGATGGTGAGGAGGTAACATGTGATGGTGAAGGATGAGGTAATGTAGGAGGAGTGATGGTGAGGGTGAGAATGTGAAGAGGTGTGGTATGGTGATAGAGGTAATGTAATAAAATGGTGATGGTGAGTGATGCAGGTGGATGGTGAGGTGATGATGAAGAGATGGTGTGATGGAAGAGGTAACAATATGATGATGGTGAGGGGTGAAATGTAGCAGGTGTGATGGTGAGGGGTGAGGTAATGTAGCAGGTGTGATGGTAAGAGGTAATTGATGGTGAAGGGTGAGGAATGGCAGGAGTGATGGTGAAGGGTGAGTGTAATGCAGAGTGATGGTGAGGGATGGCAGAGTGATGGTGATGAGAGGTAGCAGTGATGGTGAAGGTGAGGAGAAGTGGGATGGTGAAGGAGTAGTAGCAGTGGATGGTAAGGTGAGGCAGTAGCAGGTGTGATGGTGAGGGGTGAGGCAAATGTAGCAGGAGGATAGGAGGGGTGAGGTGTAATGTAGTGAGGAGTGATGGTGAGGGTGAGGTAATGTAGCAGAATGATGGTGAGGAGTGAGGCAATACAGGAATGTGGATGATGTATGATGTGTGATGTAATGCAGTGATAATAGTGAGGTGTGATAAATCAGGAATGGTGAGGGGTGAGGTAATGTAGCAGTGTGATGAAGAGTGAGGTAATAGCAGGGGTGAAGAGGAATGAGTGGGTGAAGGAGTGAGGGGTAATGTAGGTGAGGAGTGATGGTGAAGGATGAGTTAATGTAACAGAGGTATGTTTAGATGAAGGAGGTGACGAACAGGTGTGATGGTGAGGAGGAGGTAAGATGAGTGAATGTAAGGAGTGATGGTGAGGGGTGAGTGTAATGGCGTGTGTGCAGTGAGGGGTGAGGTAACAAGCAGGTAATGGTGATGGGTGATGAATGAGAATGAGTGACAGAAGGTGAGGAAATGTAGCAGGAGTGATGGGTGAGGGTGGGGCAATGCAGCAGGGGGATGGTGAGGGGTGAGGTAAAGAAAGTGATGGTGAAGGGGTGAGGTAATGAAAGAAAGATGAGAAGGGTGAGGTAATGTAGAAGGAGAGTGAAGGGCAAGAAATGTAGTAGTATGGTGAGGGGTGAGGTAATGATGTAGTACAGGTTGATGGTGAGGGGTGAGGTAATGTACAGGTGTGATGTAGAGGAGTGAGGTAATGTATTTAGGGTGATGGTGAGGGGTGAGGTAATGTAAGAGGTGTGGATGGTGAGGGGTGAGGTAATGTAGCAGAGTGATGGTGAGGAGTGAGGTAATGTAAGGAGGAGGAT
This sequence comes from Homarus americanus, assembly GCF_018991925.1. Classification (NCBI taxonomy): domain Eukaryota; kingdom Metazoa; phylum Arthropoda; class Malacostraca; order Decapoda; family Nephropidae; genus Homarus; species Homarus americanus. The sequence goes on from NW_024732552.1 coordinate 18,381, forward strand.
GGAGGGGGAGGTAATGGCGTAATGGGTGAAGGCAAAGAGGATGAGAGGACAATGCAGAAAGTGTGTGGATGGCGAGGAGTGAGGGCTGATTGTTATGCGTGATGGTGAAGATGAGGTAACGTCTATGATGAGGCAATGATGAGAGAATGGTGTTATGAGTGATGGTGAGGGTGAGGTAATGTGAGAGGGTGATGGGTGAAGAGGTAAATGGAAAGGTGAGTGATGAAGGGTGAGGCAATGTGAGCAGAAGTGATGGTGGGGGTGAGGTAATGCAGGTGTGATGGTGAGGGTAGAGAGGATAGTAAGGTGAGTAAAGCAGCAGGATGGTAAGGGGTGAGGCAATGTAGACATGGTGAGGTGACAATGTAGCAGGTGTGATGGGTGAGAGGTGATGGGGGAAGGTGAGAGTGATGGTGAGGAGGAGGTAACAGTGAGTGATGGTGAGGGTGAGGTAAATGTAAGAGGTGTGTGATGGGGTGAGGGTAATGTAGAGGAGGATGCAGGGAAGGGTGAGGTAAAGGAGTGTGTGGAGTGGAGGTAACTGAGCAGGTGTGATGGTGAAGGGTGAGGTAATGTACAGGAGTGATGGTAAGGGTGAGGTAATGTAGCAAGGAGTCATGGTGGAGGATGAGGCAATTTGATGATGGGTGAATGTGAGATAAGAATGCGTTGCGATGTGAGTGAGGGGTAATGTGAGCGAAAGTATGCGTGAGGCGATGAGCGGGGTAGGATGGATAAGGGTGCGATGGTGAATGGGAGGTCAATGCTGGAGTGATGGTATGGTGAGGCAAATGCAGGCGAGGATGTGGTGAGGTGAGTGTAATGTAGCGGTGTGATGGGTGAGGGGTGAGGTAACGTGAAAGGCGTGATGGTAAGGGGTGGCGAAAGCAGGTGTGATGGTGAGGCGAGGTAATGTAGCAAGCGTGATGGTGAGGGTGAGGCAATGCAGCAGGAGTGATGGGTGAGGGGTGAGGTGCAGCAGGAGTGATGGTGGGAGGAGGTAATGGCAGGATGGAGGATGTGAGGTAATGTAGCAGTGGTGATGGTGATGGTGAGGTAATGTAGCAGAGTGATGGGAGGAAGTGAGGTAATGGCAGAGTGATAGGGTGTGAGGGGAGGTAATGCAGCAGGTGGGATGGTGAAGGAGGTAATGTAGTAGGAGTGATGTGAAGGGTGAGGTAATGTATGATGAGGATGCAGAGTGAGTAGAGGTAATGAGGTATGATGCAGCAGGCAGCAGGAGGGTGATGGTGATGGAAATGCAGCAGTGTGATGGTGAAGGGTGAAGGAGTGATGGGTGAGGAATGCAGCAGTGAGTGGTGACAGAGAGGAGTGCAGCAGTAATGGTGATGAGAGGCAATGGCAAGGAGTGATGGGAGGTGTGATGGGAGTAGAGAAGTGATGGTAAGGTGAGTGAAATGTAGTAGCAGTGATGTAAGAGGTAAATGTAGTGATGGTGAGGGGTGAGGTAATGTATTGTGAGGAAAGAGGGTGAGGTAATGTAGCAGGTGTGATGGGGAAGGTGAGGTAATTTAGCAGGAGTGCAGAGGGGTGAGGCAATGTAGAGGAGGATAGGAGGAGTGAGTGTATAAAGGGGGGATGGTGAGAGGTAACAGCAGGTGTGATGGTGAAGGGTGAGGTAACAGGTATGTAATAGGAAGGTGAGTAAATGTAGCAGAGTGATGATGAGGGTGAGAATGTAAGAGGTGATGCAGGTGAATTGAGGCAATGGAAGCAGTGGGAGTGATGAGGTTGGCAAGTATCGTAAGTGATGGTGTGAGGTAATGTACTAGGTGTGATGGTGAAGGGTGAGGGGCAATGAAGGATATGTGGATAGTGATGGGTGAGGCACGGCAGGTGTGATGTGAGGTGAGGCAATATAGCAGGAGTGATGGTAAGGAGGCAAATGTAGCAGGAGTGGCGGTGAGTGAGTGAGGTAATATAGCAGGAGTGATGGGTGAAGGGGAGGTAATGTAAGCAAGGGTGATGGTAGGAGGTAATGTAGCAGGTGTGATAGAGGAGGCAATGTAGCAGGTGTGATGTGAGGGGTGAGGTAATGTAGCAGAGGATGGGAGGAGGTGAAGAGGAGGATGGTGAGGGGTGAGGTAATGTAACAGGTGTGATGGTGAAGGGTGAGGTAATGAGAGTGATGTGGTGAGGGAAATGTAGCAGGAGTGGAGGAGTGAGGTAATGTAGCAGGTGATGGTGAAGGGTGAGGTAATGTAGTTGGCGAGGATGGTGTGTGCGTAGGTTAAGGTTGTTGCGATGTTAGGAGTGAGGCAACGGTTATGAGCGACGGGTGATAGAGGCAATGCAGTGAGTGGATGGTGAGGGTGAGGTGGAACAGGAGGTAATGGTGAAGGGATGAGGTAATGTAGCAGGAGTGATGGTGAAGGATGAGGTAATGTAGTGAAAGAGTGATGGTGAGGGTGAGGTAATGTAGCAGGTGTGATGGTGAAGATGAGTAATGTAGCAGGAGTGATGGTGAGGGTGAGGCAATGTAGCAGGAGTGATGTGGTGAAGGGTGAGGTAATGTAGCAGAGTGACAGAAGGTAGAAACAGAGGCAGGAGTGATGGTAAGGGGTGAGGCAATGTAGCAGTGTGTGATGGTGAGGGGTGAGGTAATGAAGCAGGTGGATGGTGAAGGGTGAGGTAATGTAGAGGAGTGATGGTGAGGGGTGAGGCAATGGAAAGAGGAGGATGGTGAGATGAGGCAATATACAGGAGTGATGGTGACTGAGCATGTGTTATGAGTGATGGGATGGCAATGCAGGCAAGTTATGATGGTGAGGGTAAATGTGAGCAGAGTGATGCTGGCGATGGTGGGAACGTAGCAGGTTTAATGGTGAAGGGGGAGGCAATGCAGTAGATGGGTGAGGGTGAGTGCGGTAATGCAGCAGGATGATGGTGAGGGAAGGTGGTGATGGTGAAGGTGGTAATGTAGCAGGAGTGATGGTGAGGGTGAGGTAATGATGTGTGATGGTGAAGGGATGAGGCAATGTAGCAGGAGTTATGGTGAAGGTGAGGTAATGCAGAGGTGGTGTTGGGGAGTGAGGTAATGTAAAGAAGAGATGGTGAAGGGTGAGGTAATGCAGCATGATGGGAGGGGTGAGGCAAATGTAGCAGGAGTGATGGTGGGAGGGTAGGTAATGTAGCAGGTGTGATGGCATGGTGAGTGAAATACAGTGAGTGATGGTGAGGGGTGAGGGTAATGCAGCAGGAGTGATGGTGAGGAGTGCAGTGGCGTGTGATGGTGAGGGTGAGTAATGCAGCAGGAGGATGGTGGGAGGGTGAGGAATGTAGCAGGTGTGATGAAGGGTGGAGGAAATGCAGAATGATGATGGTGAGGGTGGCAACGCACAGGTGATGGTGAGGAGTGAGGCATGAATGCAGCAGTGATGGTGGAGGTGGCGCAATGTGGGTGAGTGATGGCAGAAGGGTGAGGCAATGTAGCAGGTGTGATGGTGAAGGGTGAGGTAATGTAGCAGAAGTGATGGTGAAGGGAGAAATGTAGCAGCAGTGATGGTAGGTGAGGTAATGTAAGCAGGTGTAATGGTGAGGGGTGAGGCAATGTAGTGAGTGATGTTGGAGGGGTGAGGTAATGGAGCAGGTGTGATGGTGAGGTGAGGTAATTACAGGAGCTGGTGAGGTGAGGGGTAATGTAGCAGGTTTGATGGTGAAGGGTGAGGTCATTTAGGAGATGATGGTGAGGTGTAAGGGGCGATGAGCAGGTGTGATGGTGAAGGGTGAGGTAACAGAAAGAGGAGTGATGGTGAAGGGTGAGGCAATGAGGAATGATGGGGAGGGGTGAGGGTGATGAGTGGGCAATGTAGCTGGGAGGATGGTGAGGGGTGAGGTAAAGAGAGTGTGTGGTGGTGAGGGTGAGGTAATGTAGTGGTGATGGTGAGGTGAGGTAATGTAGCAGGGGATGGGAGAGGTGGAATGTAGTAGGAGTGATGGTGAGGGGTGAGGTAATGTGATTGGTGATGGAGGTAATGTAGCAGGTGTGTATTTTGGAGGGAGAGGTAATGTAGAGGATTGGAAGAGGTAATGTAGAGAGGTGTATGAGGAGTGAGGTAATGTAGCAGGAAGGTGAGGTGTGAGGTAATGTAAGGTGGATGGAGGGTGTATGTGGGTGGAGTGGTGAATGGAAGCAGGAGTGATGGTGATGGGTGAGGTAATGTGGAGGTGTGATGGTGAAGGGTGGAGGTGGATGAAGTTATGAGTGATGGTGGGAGGGGTGATAATGTAGCAGGGTGATGCATGTGAAGGAATGTAGCATGGTGATGGTGAATGGTGAGGTAATGTAAGAGGATGGTGAGGGTGATATGTAATGAAGGAGTGATGCAGGGTGAGGCAGTTATATGTGATGGGTGAGGAGTGTAATGTAGGGTGGTGATGGTGAGGGTGAGGTAATGTAGAGGTGTGGATGGTGGGTGTGGGGTAATGTAGCAGGTGTGTGATTGTGAAGGGTGAGGTAATGTAAAGAGGTTGGTAAATGGTGAGGTAATTTAGCAGGATGCAGAGGGGTGAGTGTAATGTCAGGTGTGATGGTGAAGGGTGAGGTAATGGGTGTGGGATGGTGGGGGTGTGAGGTAATGTTGCGGCAGTGATGGTGGGTGAGGTAATGTAGCAGGAGTGATGGTAGGAGAGGTAATGTAGTGTATGGTGAGGGTGGAGGTAATGTAGCAGGAGTGATGGTGAGGATGAAAGTAGTAGGATTGATGGTGAGGGGTGAGGTAATGCAAGATAGGTGTGATGGTGAAGGGTGTGGTAATGAAGAGGAAGGGGAGGTAATGAGTAACACGTAACCGAAACCAGCTAACTGAG
>NW_024732553.1:0-26177 GCF_018991925.1 Homarus americanus
AATCAAAGGAGCAATAAGTTATTACTGATTCACTGCACGTTGACTACATATTATAGTGTTTGTAAAGATCTTTCTTGTTACACTGGTCGAGAAGATCAGATAGCGACCGTACGTGAGCTGTGGCCCATATCTACAGAACCTCGACCATATTAGTTGGTAAAATTGTCTTCGTTTTCTTTGGTGAGTGATCGTGTATTTCCAGATGTAATAACTGAAATGTGTTCAGTGTCTCCAGCAGGACCCGGCTGTACTCTCTTATTGCTGGGACCTCTATCAATCTGCCTACACGAATATCAATAAGACCTGTTTCAACTTCTCTACAAACTTTAAGAGCGTTCGGTCGAGGAGTTCAGGTACGAAAAAAGTATGTTAAGTGAGAATAAATTAACACGAGGCCAGTCAGTGTGTCAAAACAAGGTCGGGCCCACATCAACTGGCAATATAATCACATAAGGCGGATCATGACGATAACACATTTGTGCTTATTGTTTCATCAAAGTACTTAGGCAACATGTTAAATCTATTGTTTGTGTGAAAGTAAAAGGAGAAGCTGTACAGGTTGATCCACAGTTCCTGTTTCAACATCTAACAAAAGCATCAGGGAGAGCGTAAGGCAGGTGAGTAGTGTAACCACCCACTGTACTCTCAAGGGTCTGGCCTAAGAAACACCTTATGGACTATGAGCTGTACACTGCTGCATCACATTAACCACTAGGAGTTGTAAACAAACACTCCAAAAGTGCCTTTATGGAGGAGACCGATGAATTTCAAAATGAACACTGTGACTCCTGTTGTCTCGGTAGGGTCGTCAAAATCCTTTGTCTGTTGTGTCATATCGTCTAACACAAAATCGTAAACATACTTTTTGGAGCGTATCTACATTTTACAGCATGATGACACTAAATGGCCGCCTTAAAATGTTATTCTCAAAGACTTAATTATCCAATGAAAAAATTCACCCACTAAAATTTAAGATCACGTTGAAGATAAACTCATTAAAGTTTTATACTGTACTATAATGGAAATTAAAGTTCACTCACTCGCACTCTTGGGCAGAAATTATAATTTAAGTTCTCATTTTAGAACAGTCTTGGCTGTTTTTAGGTCCTGCTATGGTTACTGTCTGAGTCATAATCAACCTCACTTGGCATCTTCTATTTCATTTTGGCGCATTTCATGTTGGTGTATTTCATGTTGATGTATTTCATGTTGGTGTATTTCATGTTGGTGATCACCTGCCACCCACCAGAGACTTGGGAAGGTTAGAAATAGTGTCATCTCTGTGTTTTATGACGTCTTCGAGGTTTATATCTTCACCTCACCTCCTGAACCACATCCTCAAGACGGACCATTTCTTACCCCTGGTCGTCTTCTTAGCTAATCAGGCTTATTTAATTCTTCTCTCACAGCGCTGCGCCCCCTGGCGAGAAACTCTCCCTCATTTCTTGTAACTTTTAGAGAAGGAAAGTTTATTCTCAACTGGTTGTACAGATGAAGCGTCACAACTTCTCGATATCTTTGCTTTGTGATTATAATACTAACGTGTCTGAGTCGTGTATTTGTTTATAAACTTAATGGAATAATATTTACCCAAGTTTAAGAGGCACTAAAGACATTATAAGGGCTGGATATTTCAAATTATCTGCATCTCTTGAATCACTTGAATCAAGAGTGAGAAAATAAAATTAAAACAAAAAGAATTGTAAGTGAATGAAATATCGAAATCCTTGAAAAAACTAAATTTCTTAAAACAGTAATGGACTAAGACAGCAGTGGAAGGTAAGGAGATTGGTGGAAAAGAAAGGAGAAGACCGAAGGAGGAAGGTAAAAGGAGGGAAGATGGAGGGGTAAAATAAAGGGGAAAGGAAGATGAAGGGGGAAGAAATGAATGGGGGAGATGGAAGGGAGGAAGAAGAGAGGGAAGATGAAGGGGTAAGATGGAGGAGAAAGACGATGGGGAGAAGAAGATGAAGGAGAAGATGAAAGGTGGAAGATGAAAGGCAGGAAGCGACAGTGCAAAATAGATCGGCAAGAGACACAGTTGTACCAGAGGTGGTAAAAATATACACCAGGAAGGAATCAGGTGTGGCAATGTAATACACTCTCTCTCTCCATATTATGTTGCTCAGATTTCTCTCTCTTTTTCTAAAAATACAAAACTCAACTCAATAAAGGCAACACATGTACTGTACTATGACTGCCAGTGTATTATAGCATCAACATTATTATATAAGAGTATATATTATACTTAAGCCCCCCCCCCCAGGTATCGCCGGGATGGTTAATCTTCAGGTGGGATACGCTGGGCGGAGAGGGGAGTGACAATCTACCTGTGTCATTAAGGTCTCTGTTACCTTTTCCTGGGGCGACACTTCAGGTGAGTTATTATATTAAAAAGAGACTCACTTTATACAATACATGAAAAAATAACACCACCATTTAACTTACATAAATTAACACACAATACAGTACTGAATGCCTAACTAGCTTAGCTCCCCCCACCCCAGCCTCCCTTGAGCGAGCAGGAGCGTGCTGTGTATGGCCACCACCCCAACCAATCACCTCGACTCAGCTAGGTGGACAGCCCACCTGCTATTACTCCCTACTACTTTACTTCCCGTTTCTATTCTTTCCTTCTCTCTTTCCTCTCCACTCTCATGGCAAAGTCATTTCCCACTTTACTTCATCATCGTTACTCAGTAAGACAGCAGTAGACCACGACGCTTAACACTGGTGTTAATTGGCTTGAAGAACATACAACTCTAAAACGTGATATGAATTGTTAATTTTCATAGGAAGATGAACTAGACAAAAAACGACCTTTATAACTAAATGTCAGACCAAATACTGTCAAGAGGTGTGAACAGCTTCCATATGGAGAGGAGAGGATCTTTAATTGAAGTCTAATGTGTCACTTCACGCAATAACTCTGTGGGGTGGACACATCGACAACACAAGAGTGACCGACATATAAACACTTCCGAGACAACGATAACTAATGACTTTTTTTGTTTGTCCTTTCAGAACAAAGTTCACTCCTGGGATTATCTCATAAACGAAGCATCACCAAGCACAAGCACCACACACCTGTATAGGCCTTCAGTATCGTCAACCAGCAACTGTCTATATGATAATAGTCCAGACAAAACCTTGCTTTTACTTTAACCCGGAAATAAACATCGACAGGTTTATTATAAATAATTATGACGACAGTAAGTTTTCAAGGTTCAAGTGTCCTTATTTCCTGCCAATGGTTCCAGGAAAACCTTAAAACTTACAATTAATAAATAATTAAAGATTTTGTTTCTTGTATCTATATATATAAAACAAAGAAGTATGTATTTTTGTTTGTGTGTGTGTTTGTGTGTCCGCACGAGAATCTCGGAAACTACTATACCGATCTGTAGTGATGATGGATGGTGTTATATGTAGTGATGATGGATGGTGTTATATGTAGTGATGAGGGATGATGTTATATGTAGTGATGATGGATGGTGTTATATGTAGTGATGATGGATGATGTTATATGTAGTGATGATGGATGGTGTTATATGTAGTGATGATGGATGATGTTATATGTAGTGATGATGGATGGTGTTATATGTAGTGATGATGGATGATGCTATATGTAGTGATGATGGATGATGTTATATGTAGTGATGATGGGTGGTGTTATATGTAGTGATGATGGATGATGTTATATGTAGTGATGATGGGTGGTGTTATATGTAGTGATGATCTATCTTCTATCGATATAAAACAAAGAAGTATGTCTGTTTGTGTGTGTGTGTGTGTGTGTTTGCTTGTGTGTCCACACGAGAATCTCGAAAACTACTCTACCGATCTGTAGTGATGATGGATGATGTAATATGTAGTGATGATAGATGGTGTTATATGTAGTGATGATGGATGGTGTTATATGTAGTGATGATGGATGATGTTATATGTGTTATAAGTGTTTAAATAACATGGTAGATATTACTGAGCCTTCATCAGGGTTGGTGCCTCCCTCCAGGTTCCCAGAGGTACAACTATTGGTGACATTTTCTTATTCGATGGCAGCAGTTGAGTTAGATTCATTGGTTGGGAGGTACAGACAGAGTGTAAGTAGCTGTGGAAGTTTCGCGCTCCCTGATGTCGCCCAAATTGTCATAATTGAAGGTAACTGACTTGGCAACGGTAGTGCGTACGTTGGTCTTCTTAAGGATAGAGGCGGGTTGTTGGTCCGCAACATTGGATAGAACAATGAACTCAGCAGCTTGGCGGTCAAGGTTGTTCAAGGTACCATGGGCACTGTAGTAGTTAACTTCCAGCTTGTTAGTTGATTTTCGGCTGCGGCCAATGCTGTCACCATCCAATCGTCCAACAGCCTTATCACAGGAGGCTTCGTCAAAGTATCGGATGTATGCGAAGCCATAGTGTTCATTTTTGTTGTCTTTTGCGGGCATCACAAATAGGTCGATCTGTCCACATTCCTCAAACAATGGTCGAATCTGCTTAGGGGCCACACCATGGTAGATGTTTGTTGCAACCACCACAAAGTTGGTGTCGAAGTCTACAACGAAATCCTTGCAAGCCTTCACTTCCACCTCAGACACCTTCGATACAGTGCGTCGGAACACCATTGTGATGTACTGACACTAACAGCTCTCTCACTGAGGTCAAATCAAAATTTGACCATACAGAAAGAATTACGGTTTAATAAGGTTGGAATTTAAAGAAATTGACAACAAAATGAAGCTCTGTTTATCACTATAGTGTTGAGGACTGGTGTTTGTAGAGATGATGGATGGTGTTATAATATGTAGTGATGATGGATGGTGTTATATGTAGTGATGAAGGATGGCGTAATATGTAGTAATGATGGATGGTGTTATATGTAGTGATGATAGGAGGGTAATATATGTAGTGATGATGGATGGTGTTATATATAGTGATGATGCATGATGATATATGTAGTGATGATGGTTGGTGTTATATGTAGTGATGCTGGATGGTGTTATATGTAGTGATGATGGATAGAGTTATATGTAGTGATGATGGATGATGTTATATGTAGTGATGATGGGTGGTGTTATATGTAGTGATGTTGGATGGTGTTATATGTAGTGATGATGGATGACATTATAGGTAGTGATGATAGGATGGTTCTATATGTAGTGATGGATGGTGTTATATGTAGTGATGATGGATGATGTTATATGTAGTGATGATAGGATGGTTTTATATGTAGTGATGATGGATGGTGTTATATGTAGTGATGATGCATGATGTTATATGTAGTGATTATGGTTGGTGTTATATGTAGTGATGCTGGATGGTGTTATATGTAGTGATGATGGATAGAGTTATATGTAGTGATGGATGATGTAATATGTAGTGATGATGGGTGGTGTTATATGTAGTGATGTTGGATGGTGTTACATGTAGTGATGATGGATGATATTATATGTAGTGATGATAGGTTGGTTTTATATGTAGTGTTGATGGATGGTGTTATATGTAGTGATGATGCATGATGTTATATGTCGTGATGATGGATGGTGTTATATGTAGTGATGCTGGATGGTGTCATATGTAGTGATGATGGATGGAGTTATATGTAGTGATGATGGAAGATATTATATGTAGTGATGATGGTTGGTGTTATATGTAGTGATGTTGGATGGTGTTATATGTCGTGATGGATGGTTCTATATGGTAGGGGTCATAGGAGGGAAGATCAGCTAAAACTAATGGCCCATCACTTTTTTGGTAGATTTTAGTGTATATAAACAGAAAAAATTTCAGTTTCAATATTTTGCAACCTTTTGCTAGGTAAATTTTAGCGTGAAATTTATCGAAAATCTAACGTACAGCTGCATTAGTGCATTACAATTAAATAGTGAACATTGCTTTCTGACTTCATTCTTTAACAACCCAACTAACAATATTTTTTTCTGTTTCAGATTCTGATGCATTTATAAGTTGATAATATTTGCTATGGCTGCTTGTGTCAGGACGAGGAACCAGTAATCCAGCTATCCAAATACTATCTTGGGTCTGGGAGAGAGCTCCTGAAGTCGGAGTTGCCTACATTGAGAGATGCTTTGAGATACGGTGTTTTAATCAGGGCAACCAGTAGTAAAGAACCAAAGAACTTACACAAACAAAGACATTGCCAGTGATATGACCAAAGCTGTCTTGGCACAGTACACTCTGGCTAACGCTCAGTTCAAGCCTCCAGTTATAACAAGTCAGAAGAAGATTAGTGAGAGACTGCTAGCCAGTTGGGAAAAGGCAAGAGATATCTCTCTTGGGAGAGGAAAACTTGCAGTTAAGGACAGCTTTGCCAAGCAACTGGACCAGTTATTTGACATAATTACTTGCAAGTGCCCAATTGTTCTCTGTCCTGAGTTTGGATGCGATCGTGACTGTAAATCCGAAGCCCACATCTCCTGTATTTGCGTAAGCGTGAACTGAAGATTCCCAGATCGAACTGGCATTTGTCAAAAGCACAGAGAGAGAAGACTGGCAGTATAGGGCTCTAAGATTTCTAGCCAAGATATTCCGGAGTCCAAGAGACAGGAGGCTGCCACAGAGAGACAGAAGAGGGTGAAGAGTTGCCGAGGAAAGAGACTTGAGAAGGCCCAGGGTGAGGTAAAAAAGGCCTATGATTGGAGTCAAGCTGATTCAGAGTTTAATGACTTCCCCATGGCTGATCCGAGTGCTGACCAGGAGAATGGTGACTTTGTCCCTAACCCAGAAAATAATGATCCCAAACCTTCCAGGCATAAGATTCGAAATAGGAAAGATATCCCGAGCATAGCTCTGGCCAGCATGCGACACCACACTTGTCTCAGAGAAACTGCAGAGATAGCAACAGCTGCCTGGGTTGACGGTGGTTTGATAACACCTGATGATGTTCACCTGGTGATAGATCAGCAACAAAGCAAGGAGAGCTCTCAGGAGAACTTCTTGTCAGTAACCTAGAAGAGGAGTTTGATAAGGATAAGAGAAAATTGAGTCAATTGTTTGTTCTTGATGGGAGAAGGGATGACACTAAAGTGTCTTGCGAAAGTTGGAGATACAAGTTGTTCCCCTTGCCATGGTGAAGGAGGGAACACTACTCCTGCTGCAGAACCAGGAGGGAAGTATTTGTGGCATTTCACTCCAGAGAAAGATGACATCAGGAAACCAGCTGAGATAGTGGCAGATAACATTGTGAACTGGCTCAGAGAGAGGAACGTAGACCAGACCCTGCAGGCCATTGGAGGGGACAGCACCAACACGAACGCAGGGTGGCAAGGGGGGGTCATACAGTGGATAGAGCGGAAGATTGGGAGGAAGCTGGTCTGGATTGTTTGTGACCTCCACACCAATGAGTTGCCACTCAGACATCTGATCCAGGAGCTGGATGGCAAGACTCTTTCAAACAACAGATGGTCTGGTCCTCTTGGCAAGATGCTGGACTCTGCCACTGAGTTAGAAATAAATCCGAGCTTTGAAAAAATCACAGTTGGCCCTCCACTCGTTGAGCTTGCACATACTGTCATTGACGACCTGAGTACTGACCAGTACTATGGTTACATGATTTGCAGTGCCATCAAAACTGGGGTCATGCCTGATAGACTTGCTTACCTGCAGATAGGTCCAGTCTCACATTCTAGGTGGCTCACAACGGCTCTCAGGTTCTGCAGAATTCTGGGTCGCTCATCATAAACTGAAAGGAACCAGCTTCACAACCTGAGACTTATTGTCCAATTCATCGTGAGTGTCTACTTGCCAAATTGGTTCAACACCAAGGTCAAGTCATCGTTCTCCGAAGGTCCGAGGCATGTTCTCTTCCAGCTTGAGCTCCTGAGGAGTCAGCCAAGGAAGGTTGTTCAGATTGTGTAGCAGACTGTGAGGAGATCTTCCTGGTATGCTCATCCCGAGGCAGTTCTGCAGACAATGCTCTGCAGTAAGGATGAGGAGGAGAGAAGAGTGGCAGTCAAAAAAATCTTGGATATGAGACTTATGAGAGGATCTGGGCATGACGAATCAGTTGGTGACGATTCCTTCAGGGTCAGGAAGACTCCTGAAGTCAATCTAGGTGCCAAGACCCTCACTGATCTCATAGATCTGGATAACATCCAGGCAGTGAGCCCCTGTTACCTGCAGCCTCACCAAGTTCAAGCCAGCTTTCCTGGACAACCCCATGCATGTCCCTGCCTGGCCCTCGCACACCCAGAGTATAGAGCGTTGTGTACAGCAAGTGAGCGAGGCCAGCAGTCACGTGTACAGCCAGGAGAGGAGGGAAGGCTACATCCGAGCTCAGGTGGTCAGCAGGGAGGTGATGAGTAGAAACAGAAGCAAGAAAAACATGTTCTCTATGGTGTGCAGCAACACCGGGTCGTAGTAGAAAAACCGGTTTTTGTATTTGATGATTTTGTTTTCTAAAGGAATATTAAATTTAATAAATGTGTCAAGATCATTCGTTTCACTATTCTGGATCATTTTCATCCGAATAAATTAACCTGATACATTTACTTTACTTTAAATAAGCTATTTAGTGGTGTTGGTAAAAGGGTGGGAATACTGAATTTTCATAAGATTTCAAGTTAAAATTTACCTAGAAAAAAATGAAAACTTTTCAAATCTGAAGATATCACATGATTCTGCACATAGAACTACATCATTAATACCATGGGCCGATTTTTCAAACTCCAAAAAAAAAAATTCGCCTCCGTATGACACACCCTAATATGTAGTGATGGTGGATGGTGTTATATGTAGTGATGATGGATCGTGTTATATGTAGTAATGATGGATAGTGTTATATGTAGTGATGATGATGGATGGTGTTATAAGTAGTGATGATGGATGTTGTTATATGTAGTGATGAAGGATGGTGTTAGTGAAGATTGTGAAGTGAGATGTAGTGAAGATTGTGAAGTGAGGTGTAGTGAAGATTGTGAAGGGAGATGTAGTGAAGATTGTGAAGTGAGATGTGGTGAAGATTGTTAAGTGAGATGTAGTGAAGATTGTGAAGTGAGATGTAGTGAAGATTGTGAAGTGACATGTAGTGAAGATTGTGAAGTGACATGTAGTGAAGATTGTGAAGTGAGATGTAGTGAAGATTGTGAAGTGAGATGAAAAGATTGTGAAGGAGATGGTGAAGATTGTGAAGTGAGATGCAGTGAAGATTGTGATGAGATGTAGTGAAGATTAGAAGTGAGATGTAGTGAAGATTAGAAGTGAGATGGGAAAGAAGATTGTGAAGTGAGATGTAAGAGACAAGTGATGGTGAAGATTGTGAAGTGAGATGTAGTGAAGGTTGTGAAGTGAGATGTAGTGAAGGTTGTGTAGTGAGATGTAGTGAAGATTGTGTAGTGAGAGGTAGTGAAGATTGTGAAGTGAGATGTAGTGAAGGTTGTGAAGTGAGATGTAGTGAAGGTTGTGTAGTGAGATGTAGTGAAGATTGTGTAGTGAGAGGTAGTGAAGATTGTGAAGTGAGATGTAGTGAAGATTGTGAAGTGAGATGTAGTGAGGATTGTGAAGTGAGATGTAGTGAAGATTGTGAAGTGAGATGTAGTGAAGATTGTGAAGTGAGATGTAGTGAAAATTGTGAAGTGAGATGTAGTGAAGATTGAGAAGTGAGATGTGGTGAAGATTGTGAAGTGACATGTAGTGAAGATTGTGAAGTGAGATGTAGTGAAGATTGTAAAGTGAGATGTAGTTTAGATTGTGAAGTGAGATGTAGTGAAGATTGTGAAGTAAGATGTGGTAAAGATTGTGAAGTGAGATATAGTGAAGATTGTGAAGTGAGATATGGGGAAGATTGTGAAGTGAGATGTAGTGAAGATTTTGGAAGGAGATGTAGTGAAGATGAAGTGATGTAGTGAAGATTATGAAGTGAGATGTAGTGAAGATTGTGAAGTGAGATGTGGTGAAGATTATTAAGTGAGATGTAGTGAAGATTGTAAAGTGAGATGTAGTGAAGATTGTGAAGTAAGAAGTGGTAAAGATTGTGAAGTAAGATGTGGTAAAGATTGTGAAGTGAGATGTAGTGAAGATTGTGAAGTGAGATGTAGTGAAGATTGTGAAGTGAGATGTAGTGAAGATTTTGAAGTGAGATGTAGTGAAGATTGTGAAGTGAGATGTAGTGAAGATTGTGAAGTGAGATGTAGTGAAGATTGTGAAGTGAGATGTAGTGAAGATTGTGAAGTGAGATGTAGTGAAGATTGTGAAGTGAGATGTAGTGAAGATTGTGAAGTGAGATGAAAGAAGATTGTGAAGAGATGTAGTGAAGATTAGAAGTGAGATGTAGTGAAGATTGTGAAGGGAGATGTAGTGAAGATTGTGAAGTGAGATGTAGTGAAGATTGTGAAGTGAGATGTAGTGAAGATTGTGAAGTGAGATGTAGTGAAGATTGTGAAGTGAGATGTGGTAAAGATTGTGAAGTGAGATGTGGTGAAGATTGTGAAGTGAGATTTGGTGAAGATTGTGAAGTGAGATGTGGTGAAGATTGTGAAGTGAGATATGGTGAAGATTGTGAAGTGAGATGTAGTGAAGATGTGAAGTGAGATGTAGTGAAGATTGTGAAGTGAGATGTAGTGAAGGTTGTGAAGTGAGATGTAGTGAAGATTGTGTAGTGAGATGTAGTGAAGATTGTGAAGTGAGATGTAGTGAAGATTGTGAAGTGAGATGTAGGGAAGATTGTGAAGTGAGATGTAGTGAAGATTGTGAAGTGAGATGTAGTGAAGATTGTGAAGTGAGATGTAGTGAAGATTGTGAAGTGAGATGTAGTGAAGATTGTGAAGTGAGATGTAGTGAAGATTGTGAAGTGAGATGTGGTAAAGATTGTGAAGTGAGATGATTGTGAGTGAGATGTGGTGAAGATTGTGAAGTGAGATGTGAGTGAAGATTGTGAAGTGAGATGAAGATTGTGAAGGAAGATGTAGTGAAGATTGTGAAGTGAGATGTAGTGAAGATTGTGAAGTGAGATGTGGTGAAGATTGTGAAGTGAGATGTAGTGAAGATTGTGAAGTGAGATGTAGTGAAGATTGTGAAGTGAGATGTAGTGAAGATTGTGAAGTGAGATGTAGTGAAGATTGTGAAGTGAGATGTAGTGAAGATTGTGAAGTGAGATGTAGTGAAGATTGTGAAGTGAGATGTAGTGAAGATTGTGAAGTGAGATGTAGTGAAGATTGTGAAGTGAGATGTAGATGTAAGATTGTGAAGTGAAGATGTAGATGTAGTGAAGATGAAGTGAGATGTAGTGAAGATTGTGAAGTGAGATGGTGAAGATTGTGAAGTGAGATGTGTGAAGATTGTGTGAGATGTGAAGATTGTGAAGTGAGATGTAGTGAAGATTGTGAAGTGAGTTGTAGTGAAGATTGTGAAGTGAGATGTAGTGAAGATTGTGAAGTGAGATGTAGTGAAGATGTGAAGTGAGATGTAGTGAAGATGTGAAGTGAGATGTAGTGAAGATTGTGAAGTGAAATGTAGTGAAGATTGTGAGGTGAGATGTAGTAAAGATTGTGAGGTGAGATGTAGTGAAGATTGTGAAGTGAGATGTAGTGAAGATTGTGAAGTGAGATGCAGTGAAGATTGTGAAGCGAGATGTAGTGAAGATTGTGAAATAAGATTATAAAGTAAACTGTAGTAATTGAGGTTAAACGAACGCGGGTTATTCTGTAGTGTATCCGTGTCTTGTTAACGTGGAACCAACATGGCGGTGGTTCTCAATATAGATACGTTATTTTGCCGGGAATTTCTGTCAAAACAAAATATGAATCAACCATATTTAGCCTAAATTAACCTAACGGCTTTATTATATATTCTAAGTTTTTTAAGTTGGATAGATCAGATCAGGTTAGGTTAAGTCAGGTTGGGTTAGGTTAGGTTAGTTTTGTTAATTTTGCCACTTAGAGGCTAGTTTATTGTGCCCCCCATACTCATCCTGTCAGCTGTAGCACAGAGAGATTACAAAGTGGTGTTAGATGAGGTAGGTGGTTAAGTTAAGTTTCAATAGGTTAGGTTAGATTATGTCAGGTTGGGTTAAGTTAGGTTAGGTAGGTAATAAGTAGATAGGTTATGTTAGGTAGGTGGGAAAGTTAGGTTTGATTAGGTTAGCTTATGTCAGACGGGGAGGTTAGGTTAGATTATGTCAGGTTAGGTTAGATTATGTCAGGTTAGGTCAGATTACGTCAGGTTAGGTTAGATTATGTCAGGTTAGGTTAGATTATGTCAGGTTAGGTTAGATTATGTCAGGTTAGGTTAGATTACGTCAGGTTAGGTTAGATTATGTCAGGTTAGGTCAGATTACGTCAGGTTAGGTTAGATTATGTCAGGTTAGGTCAGATTACGTCAGGTTAGGTTAGATTATGTCAGGTTAGGTTAGATTATGTCAGGTTAGGTTAGATTATGTCAGGTTAGGTTAGATTATGTCAGGTTAGGTTAGATTATGTCAGGTTAGGTCAGATTACGTCAGGTTAGGTTAGATTATGTCAGGTTAGGTAAGTAGGTAGAGGTGGGTAAAAAAGGTTAGGTTAGGTCGGCAGGTTTTAGTGTAGGAGCTTAAGTAATCCCGTAAAAATTTCATGTTAATTTTTGACACCATACATTATAATAATCCTTATAAACTATGTTAAGGAACTGTGGTGTCATTTTTTCTGAACGGTTTATTATAAGTTTTATGCCTTTAAAGAAGTTTTATTAAAGAGCGGCGTAATGAACCACAGATGTATTACCATTAAGTCCTAATTAACTTAAAACATGACTAATAACCTATGAACATGTAGTATTATATGATTACAATTTAACATAATATATCATGAATGCTGTTATAATATCATAAGTGTGTTACAAACATGGCTGCTCATATATGCCATCCTGTCTCTGGCAAAGAAGAGATTGCAGTAAGTAAAATTATTTGCTAAAGACAAATACTGGAAATTAAACATATACATATTACCATTATCTGAAAAGCTTAGAACCACCGTTTTATATTTATTAAAAGTTTGTAGTGTTATACATCATGTGTAAACAAGTCACAAGTTATTATTTACGACATTGCTTCAGTCCTCGTCATCAGAGTCTTCTGTGTACAACAGATTCCTTCACCTTGTTTAGGCATTTCTCATCATCTGCTTGACAGTTACACATCTCGGTGCATGTCATGCTATTCTTTCTGATTCTTTCTGTATGAACATGACAATGATCCACATTTCCTGACGCCACATCCACATTTAACAAGTTCTGTGATTGCTTCTGGAGCTGGTGGTTGGTCTGATATTACTAGTATGAAACAGTCATTGTCAATCTTCCAGCCATGCTCTAATTGTGAAAGCATTTCACTGTCTGCATCACAAGACCACAGAAGAGCTTGATACCTTCCTCTCAATATATGATACTTTAGAGTTGCTGCAGTCGCTGGTAGTTCTCCAGCTTCTGCCTGCGTTTTCTTGAAGAGATGCCATCTAAGTTATGACAGTTTAGTGAAAGTCATTCGTGGACAGTAGAGCTTAAATACAAATTCCTTTAGACCAATAAACATGTCTGCTGGAGGGCATTTGGTCTACTCAGCATCTTGAATGCATCTAGGACTTTTGTGTTAGATTTCATCAAAGTGCTCCAACATGCTTTCTTTCCTTTGCCAACAAATTTTCCAATGCAGTCAGATCCTGTGAAGGCATGGAAACCTGTAAGGCTCTCTGCCCAATGTGTCGTCGCTCACCAGTTCCTGTTTTCATACTTGTATTTTCTCCAAGTTGAGGCTGCTTTAATATGCCAAACACATCAGTGTCTGGTGACTTGATATGTACAGTGCTGCCCTTCTGTGATGCATATACTGTATGTCCTGCTTAAGTTCTATAACTTGTGATAGCAATTTGATGGTTGAAGTCTTATTTGCTGCTTTCCACGACAGAAGATTAACCTTGGACATCTTTTCCCAGATGCTCAATGGACCAACAATACGTTTCTTGACAAAATTTTCATAATTTTGTCTTCCAACTTCATATGCACATAGATTGTCATATTTGGCATTTTCTGGCATTACAGCTCCAGTTACCAAGTTTAAAAGAGCATCATTTTCCTGGGATTACAGTCACCAATAACATTGTGTAGCTTCTGTACATCAGCATATTGACGGCTGACAATAGCTGTAGAGAGCTCATGATGTTCTGTTCTTTTGTAATCTTTATGAGTTTGATATTTTATGTAATGAACTTAATTTGAAAACCCAAATGGTAGTATATGATCTTTTATCACCTTAGACACTCTGTGCGTCATGCCTCTCAAGTGATTTTTTTCCTCTCTTACTTCTCTGGACAAATACGACCTTTATCCCATCAGAAAAAATATCACCATATATTTTCTTAATCTACAGGTGCCAAGGTTTAAAATGACGGATGGTGTTAAAAATTAACCTGAAATTTTTACGTGACCACATATTGTCTTGTTGAGTTTCTGAGAGAACTTCACGGCTAAATAGCGCCTCTGTATTGATAGCCGGTACATGTCGTAATATCCACCGCTCATAGTTAAATCTTTATGTCCGTTTATTTTGTCCTAATTTAAGTATCAAAGAGTGTTTTCATTTTTAAGTATCTTAAGTATCTTTTTTCCTCACTCTTAAGTATCTAAGTATGATTTTTTTTCATTTTTAAGTAACTAACCATATTTTTGTTTTCATTATAAAATGTGATTGATATAGACAACAGAAGTAAATATCAGCTGGAGGTCGTAAACGAAGCTGATGTGAAGTATTTTGACTCACTGTTCCCACGAACTAATTGCTTCTTTATACCGACCGAAGAAATAAAACCGTCAACGAACCATCCGATTCAAATGTGTCTTAGGCGATACAGGGTGTTTAGGCGTCATTCTGATACCAAGAATGACTTTGTGTACTGTGGTGAAGCTGGGGGTAGGATAGGGTTGGGTTGGGTTGGGATGGGTTAGGATTACGCATGTGTGGGTATATTCTGTCGCATTTTATAGGTATCTTGCGTCTTTCTCTTTATTCCTTCTTTATCATGAGTATCTGTGCCTATTAATACACCACCTCGCAGGATAGTGGAAGAGGAATGGATAGTAACGAGATAATATTCTTCTTACATATACCTTAGCTTGATTACAGGTAACACCAGGTAGAAGTTACGTGACTCTTAAGAGTTTTCCTCGACTTGGCTGATTCAACTGTAAGACTTGCTGTATTTATCCTTATTAAAATCCTCCACCTGTAAGACCCTCCACTTGTAAGACTCTCCACCTGTAAGACCCTCCACTTGTAAGACTCTCCACTTGTAAAACCCTTTATGGATTTGAAATACCTTCTCGTCTTGACTCCACTAGTACTGTACACACCCTCTCTAGCCTTAGTTTACAGTAATGTTGAAGTATATAATGAAGACTCACAGCTCATGGGTTAGAAAAACAAAAGATGCTTGTTTTATTTATTTATTTATTTATTTATTTATTTAGCTTATTTTAGAATCCCCGAAAGTTAGAACAAAATGGCTGACGGGACTCACAAGCGGGCGATGTTTACAGTATGGACCAAGAATAAAAAATAAATGAAAAATAAAATAAATAAATCGTAAATTGGTGCATTGTTTCTCCAGGGGTAATTATAGAAGTACAAATGTTCTCCAGCAGTGGGTAACGATCATAGCCACGTATAGAGCTTCTAACGCAGGTAGATTGATATAGATGCATTACCTGGAGTTAGTGGGTTACAGGGGCCTCCTACACGATAATATTAAAGGTGTTTTTTCCTTCTGTTTGTGGCACTTGAGGTGTTTAGGTTAGGTTTAATTAAAATGGTTTAGTTATAATAGTTATATTACGATAAGTTAAGTTGAATTTAGAACTTTTGATTTGCATATATCGTGTTTTAGAAGGATTTGTTAGCTAATAAGTTTAATTTGGATAAGTTTAGTTTAATTTAGATCATTTGATTTTACAAGGTCGTATTATAATGACTGGGAACCATATAGAAAACTGTTAGAGAAGTAAATATTTCTACGGCAGTGAATGAGTAAGTCAATAAGTGGTGTATAGAGCTGCTGACGCAACTTAAACGGTATATACTGTACATTATATGTTATCAGAGCTTTCCTGTTGTACGTAACCGCCTCCGTCAAAGTGTCTTACTGGCTCATGTGAAGATTAGCCTCTAGTTTATTTAACCTCAAGATTAACTACACTGGCACTGCCTGACCTGACCTGACCTGACCTACCCTACCCTACCCTACCCTACCCTACCCTACCCTAACCTAACCTAACCTAACTTAACTTCCCAAGTAGCGTTAGGTTAATCATTAGTTGAAATAAGCTGGGAGGGTTAATTTACTTAAGTCACAATTTTGGGAAAAAACAGTCGGTAATTTTGTTATTCGTAATATAATTCCTACTATGATTTCATGATATATTCCTAAAATAAACACAGTTTTCTGATAGAAATTGTGATGTGTATATGAATTTTAGCTGTGGTCGTTCATGTGGGAGTCGTCTTTGTGGGAGTCGTCCAAGTGAGAAAAAGTCGTTTATCTGGGAATCGTCTCGCTGGTAGGTAATCCCTTCATACATCACTGATATATAACCAACGCAACGTAACGACGATTTTCCAACGAACCACACATCGACGATATTTTCAACGCAAGGACGATTTTCCAACGAACCACACTAGCTGGTGATGTAAGGCCAGGATTATGTAATACAAAATAAGGTTCTAAGAGAGGAGGAGTGAAGGTGTGTGGCAGACAGGTGAATAAAATCGGAAGAAATAACATGAAATAATTCGAAACATTGATGATGATGATAAGGCAAAAAAGAAAGAGAAAAAGAAAAAAATTGAGAGAGAGAGAGAGGAATTGGGTAACAAAATGGAATATTGAGAAAAGATGACGAAGATAATGAAACAAAGAGAGAAGGAAAGAATAAGATGGGAGGGGGTGAGAGAACATCAGGTGTAGAGAGGAGAGGAGAGGAGAGGTGAGGTAAGGTAAGATGAGATGAGCTTTACAGGACACATGACACAACCACTATCTGCCTACACTACACCCTCTTTATCTGGGTCATAGTCTTCCTCCTCCTCTTCCTTCTCTTAGATTTCACACTCTTCATATTCTCTCTCCTTCTCCTCCTCTCACTATGCTACTGTTCCTCCTTCTCATCTTTCTCTCTCTCTTCATCTTGTTTGGTGCTGATGCTGCCGCTCTTGTTATTGATAATTCTACTGAGGCTTCTGTACCAACACCACCACCACCACCACCACAGACGTTACTCTTCTACCACCCTCCCACGTACTACCCGGGTCTCTCTCTATGGTCGCCAGCATCACGAAAACTTGTCATCTCCGCGTCGGCCGTCGCTACAAATACTGAGACCATGAGACCACTATCCCTTTAACACAGCCCAAATTGTTGCCCCCTCCCCCCCCCGCCCCCCTCTGTAGACACAATACTTTAAATTCAACTTCCTGAAGATTGCTTTCACTCCCTATGTTCACATATACATCCAATATAATTCTTAACACTAATTCCGCACGCTCGTTAGTAGTACCATAGCGGCTACCACAGGGAATGGGACAACTGGCCGCCGCCATCTGGCCGCAGCCCAACTGGCCGCGGGAAACTCGCCGCGGCCGACTGGCCGCCGCGGACTGGGGGTAAACTGCAAACGCCTATTTTTGCGCTCTCAAAGGTTAGGTTAGGTTAGGTTAGGTTAGGTTAGGTTAGGTTAGGTTAGGTTAGGTTAGGTTAGGTTAAGTTTGGTTAGGTTAGGTTAGGTAAGGTTAGGTTGTCAACAAAAAGTTCCATATGGCGGCCAGTCGGCCGCGGCGAGTTTCCCGCGGCCAGTTGGGCTGCGGCCAGATGGCGGCGGCCAGTTGTCCTAGACCCGCTACCACAACCTCCTACGACCACTGTTTCGTCACCACCGTCTCTACTTCTCTTGCAACCACATCCACAAACGCCCACGACTTCGTCCCTATTGCTACCACCACCATCATCACTTGTACCACACAGTCTTATATCCACCACACTCTTCCACCATCACCGTGTACAACACTCTTGCCACGACCCCATTGCTCTCTTCATTGTCCAACCGATCCAGGCGCTCCTCGTCCTCCTCCAGTAGCAGCGGCAGCCACCAGCCAGCCTCACCCCCCTCAGGAGTCCTTTGTCCTGGCGGGTCGACGAGGAGGCGGCGGCGGCGTCCCCGTCTGGCAGTACTGTCGGAGCTGCAGTGGGTTGCATGGCGGTCAATAAATGGAACAAGAGGGTGGCCGGGCTGCAGTTATACGCCGTAAGTAGAAATACCGGTATCTAGAGAACCGCCCCACTTGGTGTGTGGGTGTTGGCCCGCCCCTTATAGATGGCGCTGCTCCGGTGAGGGTCACTCACGAGGGAGCGAGAGACCTCTTTCAAGATAATTACCTTCATGAAGACAACTATGAGTTAAATGTATAAAGATCTAAAGGGAGGACCCTATGGTTGAGGAGTATTACTGTGCTCATCTCGAAGAAAAACTGCTCTAGTACATATCGCTAATGACGTGTTATACCTGTGTTCTGGCCTCCGGTAGATACACATGACTGAACACTCTCAGCCACCTGACCTATATCCAAGCTATTGGTTTGTCTATTTTTTCATGTGGTAAGAGCAATTAAGATATATGACTTAGTTAAATAAGATGGATTAACCGAGTTGTGAGGTGAATGTGGATCCAAAGACGCGGAGAAGTGCGAGGAATGAAGGAGGTGAATGATGATGAACTTCGACTTACTAGGACTTGTAGTTGGTCGCTGCGATCGGGTAAAGACTAACGCGTTGTGATCAAGAATGAAAGAAAGGAGAGGATGATGGAGACGGAGCACTACCCAGGGAAACGCAAGCAGGGAAACATTGACTTATATAACGTGTTCTAGAGTAGGTAGTGATCTAGATGACAACTATCAAGAGGGGGTTATGTTACTGTACTGTACATACGTCACTGTGTAGTAATCTGGAAGTGAATAAATCTAACTAGAAACTATAATCAGGACATTGAACGCTAATAGCAACAAAATGGAACGACTTCTCTATGATCATGATTATACTTCAGTGGTTATAATCTAAGGGTGATTATTGGTAATAGGTGTTCCATTGTGTTATAGAGACGTCTTTAATAAATTATTATCGAACACACATTTTTTTAGTCTCTAAATGGATCATAACTTAATTATTAAATCTAGTAAACAAAACCAGTGTAACGTAGCTAAGACAGACAAGGCTAAGAGGGGAGTTCTGTGGATGAAGAAAGACAACAATAAATAAGATGAAAGTTTGGAGAATGTGAGAGGAAAGAAGGGAATGAGGGGAAAGTGGCAAGTAAGAGTGAGGAGGAAGAGAGGGAGGTTAGGAAAAGTGCAAGGAACAAAAGAGGAAGAAGCGAGGAGAAAAGAGGAATAAGATGGACGAGAGAGGGAGAAGTGACAGAGTAAGATGGAGAGAAGCGAGGAGGGAAACTGAGTGTAAAATGGAGATGACGGAAGAGAAATTGTGAAAGTGTGAAAGACATGATAGGAAGAGAAGAGCAAGAGAGAGAGAGACATAGTCGAAATAATGTTTCGTCACCCTTGAGAGTTACGTAATGTTTAATTAAGGTAATAAAAGCGTCGAAATAAGTTGTGTGTGTGTGTGTGTGTGTGTGTGCCGTAGAGAGTTGTGTGTGTGTTGAGGGTCATTCTTTTTATTTTATCTATCAAAAAATCCTGTGAGAGAGAGAGAGAGAGAGAGAGAGAGAGAGAGAGAGAGAGAGAGAGCGCTTCCCCCGTGAAAAACTGGCTAATATTGCTCAATTTATGATAACATTTGTCTACGCACTCCTTCACAACCATCCATAACCCTCTAAAACCATTAAATCACCAACAACCATTCATAACCAACCACAACCTTCTACCACCAACCACAATCCTCCACAACCTTATCTACCAATCCGGCTCATGGCTATACATTTCTCTCTCAGTCGATAAGAATCAAACTGAAATGAATCTTTAATAAAACACGAGAGAGAGAGAGAGAGAGAGAGAGAGAGAGAGAGAGAGAGAGAGAGAGACTCCCATAAAGAAATCTTCCCACGGTTATAGATCAAGAATATCAACCCAAAGACGACCATTGGTTTGAGCTTGTCTTGTGTCGTGATTTGATTGTCTGAGAGTCTTAGGGGAAAATTACACGTTCTTTGTGAAGAGTCTTTGATGACGTAATTCTGCCAGTCGAGGTTTACGCCGTTTAATCTGGAAAAAAATATAAATATTTTTTTCTTACTTTTTTGTGAAAGTTTAACGGAATATTACTTTACGTTGGTGTTATAAATGTCTTATAGGAGGATATTTTCTGTGTTTACTGTTGTGTTATAATAATTAGAATATACAACCTTTACTGTAATGTTTAATTAAACAATACACATCAGAGAAGTGTTGTATTTTCTCCAACAATTCCTTCATGGTGTTTTGAATATACACACACAAAAAAAATCTGTTCATACGAGTGTAAACAAGTTTGTGATTTTATTATTTTTTCCATATGATAACGTTTATTCCGAGGTAAACTTGAACCCTTGAGAACTGAAATACCACCAATAAATATTGAAATCTCTATAAAATTAACATGAAATCACCATTAAAAATCACCACTGAGTCCTTAAAACACTGATAAGAAAGTGTCACTACCTTCAGCACCACCTTCCAAATCCTTATGAATATAGTATTATATAACTCGCGAGGCTGGGGGGGGGGGTGAATACTGTCGAAATCTACACCAATAAATCTGAAGGTGTTTGCAAATATTGAAAACGTTGTTGAAGGAGTGAATCCGAGAGCTTTAAGGTTCCGGTTGAGAGGAGTTGAGAAAGGTGAGATCTGGAGAAGAGGAGATGTGAGAATGTTTGTTTTATATCTTCATTGTTTTGATGGAATTGTTAGTGCAATTTGACCGACTACCACTGATCTTCAGCCTACCTGAGAGCGTTAAAGAGAAGGTTAAATGGGGGAGAGAGAGGAGGTAGGAGGAAGAGGGGAGGTAGAAGGGAGAGAGGGGAGGTGGGAGGAATACAGGGGAGGTATGAGAGATAAAGGGGAGTTGGGACGAAGAGAGAGAGAGAGAGAGAGAGAGAGAGAGAGAGAGAGAGAGCCAACAATAACACTAAGATACCCTCCCCGGCAACAAAAGACTCCACGCTGTATCCATTTTTTAATTTACATTCTAAAACCATCCTAATTTTACCCCCAAGTATGTATTTAAAACTCTCCTTGTAGGAAGCCGGATACATTCTGGGAAAAAACACAAAAAGGTAATAGTTTTCGCCCCTCAAAATTTAACAATGAAAGAAAAAAACTACTGAAGTCCTGGATCTTAACCTTAGAGACTTAGGAGTTACTGAAGCACTTGTACCATCTCTTGTGGTAGTCTAAGTGTACATATATTCTTGTCTTCAGTCGGATGATACCCTTTAGTTTCCTGGAAGTTTTGAACTACGTGAGGAGATAATCTGACGGGGGGGAAATTACTTTTCACAGAACTTAAAAAATAATGGATATCTATACAAATTTATCTAAAAGTATATGCTGGGGGTGATTTAGTAGTTATAAAAGGACATACACTTAATCACACCTCTTCCTGGATATAAAAAACGATATTTCTTTTCGTATACAATGAAGTAAGATGAAAATAACCAAGTTTAACCCTGGTACTGTACAACATAGTATAATCTGTCATTATAAAGTCTGGATTATTTTATGCTATTATGTTATTAATCTGGACGTACCCGAGTGGAGAGAAGGACCCAAGTCAATGATATGTGTGTGGAGTTAAAATACTGTATATCTTATATGATATTCCAGCCACCCTCCCTCAGGAACGGGAGCAACAAGGGCAGACGTCTCCAGAACGTATTGTCCTTCACATCAACACAGAAACTCCATTCTCATGTGGGTAAATGTATTCTGAGTGGGCGAGGTGACGTGACGTGTTGACTGTTTCAGCTGCTGACGGTGTAGCTGTTACTATTAGCGAGACTTTTACTGTTGCTGCTATTATCTGTCTTGTTATAGTTACAGCACCATAACCAACCGCAAACTATCACTGCCGCTATAACCAAACTTGTGCTACTGTTGTCCATTAACAATTCTATCCAATCGGTGGTGCCTTTACCCTATTATACCGTTCAAACGACACCATTACAGCTGCTACTTGCATTAGCTTACAACCAACAATTGTTATTATAATGTCTTCCTTACATAACAGTGCCAATCCCAGCAGGCTCCTCGGCGTAAAGTTCTACCACAAAGGTCCCTGACCAACGTCACCCCCAACACTTTGCACCAACAAGTAAACACTCTCCAGGCGTCACATCTTTTCTCCTCAGATACGAAATAATGAATATCAACATAATTTTTTTACGGCGCAGATCTTTTTCTTCCCCCCAAAAACAAACAAAGACACATAACTCTTACATATATTCCAAGCCGAAAAAAAAACCGACTCCCATCTAACTCCTGACACATAAGACTCCCACCAGTTTCAGGTTCGTTCCTCGGGAGTGAAAAGTTTCTAAAGAGAGATCGATCAGGCGAAAAGATATTGCTGCCTCGAAAAAAGGTCTCTCACAGTCCCTTACAAATTTTGACAGTTGGCCATCCGGGTGACATACGGCTTTTCACAAGTTGTCTCCTTAGAAGGAAGTGGAGATAAATTGTTTTTCTTTCCTGTGGCTCCCAATATTGTTTTGTTCTGGTCTTTGTTAGGTATACAGTGTGTGTGTGTGTGTTTGTGTGTGTGTGTTTGTGTGTGTGTGTGTGTGTGTGTATTTTTTGCTCTTTGATAGTGTCGCCTTCCACTGAATTCACCGATGATAATTCTGAACCATCAATAACTGCCTTGAAATTGCTATAGGATAATATCATTCTCATTTGTATACAGCATGAAAAAAAAAATACTCATAATACGTAGAATTTGTAGATTAATTATATACTGTATGTGTATTTTCATATATAATTCTGGTGTATATCATGATGAACTACACCATCTTATCGAGTGATTCACATGATTGTGTATCCAATTACAAGGCTAAGAATCTCAATGTTCATATGTAAATGGCCTAAATAGAAGAATAATCCAGAGGCTTTCTAATTTAAAACAAATGGAGAAACTAGAATCTTGCTTAAAACAGAACCTAGAACAAACAAAAGCACAAATTAAAACGTCTAATATAAAAGTACAAAATAAAAAAAATCTAAACCACGAGCATAAACCAAAACATCTCGAAAACAAAACCACAAACTAGAATCTTACTAAAAACAAAAACATTCTCAAAAGTACAAAACTATCTAAACCAAACATCAACAAAAAGTAAAATAATCAATCAAAACTTAGAACAAAGGAAAAAAGATAACAAGAGCTGATCATCGGGTACATCAAACCACCACAAAAAAAAAAGTTTCCCAAGCGCGCAAAAACCACTTTCAATCAACTTAAAAAATGCGAACAAAAAGCTACTTATTGTCCGTCAAAAACCAGACACACTTCCCTATGAGCCCATTAGAGCGAGGCAGACATACAGGTTCTCTTAGAGGTTGGTCCTGTTTAGAAACTTGTCCGGTTACCTTCACACGTATACTGGCTCACTGCTTTGACGTTTGGAGTCGTGAATGGCACTGGCGTCGAGGTTATGAGTGGCACTGGAGTCGAAGTTATGAGTGGCACTGGCATCGAGGTTATGAGTGGCACTGCAGTCGAGGTCATGAGTGGCAGTGGCGTTGAGGTTATGAGTGGCAGTGGCGTTGAGGTCATGAGTAGCACTGGCGTCGAGGTTATGAGTGGCAGTGGCGTTGAGGTTATGAGTGGCACTGGGGGATTGCGTAGGAAGGTCAGGCAAGGAATCGAGGTTGGTTTGAATCTTTTATGTCAACACACACGTAATTCATCTAGCGAAAAGGGCAAAGTAAACACCAAGGCCAATGTGACATTCAGTGTGGCATACTGCTGCATTAACGACATACAGGTGTGAAACTGCGGTTTGTTTTATGTTCTGATCTGGCAATATTCCAGACTGTTGAAAGAGTGAAGGTGTATAGGTGGTAGTTTAGGCGCATATATGATGAGTCTGAGGTAAAGTTTGTGGTGTTGAGTGTAGTGACATGAGTACAGTATAGACTGACACATAGGCTGTACTATAGGTGTTTGTGTCATACTGTCGTGTATCAAGAGTAAATGTTAGGTTTTGTTTTAATTTAGGTGTAATGGGACGATGCCGTTTAGTAGTGCGCTCTCTCTCTCTCTCTCTCTCTCTCTCTCTCTCTCTCTCTCTCTCTCTCTCTCAACCCGTCGACAAGTCTTAAAAGAGAAGTCTTCGAAGAATATAAATCAAGTTGTGTTAATAGTGACTGGCAATATAAATTCTTCATAAACACATACTCTTGGATGGCACCTTAGCCATTTTTTCTGAGGTTAGGAAAAGCTGCTTTGGTCAGGACTGTTTCCGGGATTGTGGTCAGGTCTTTAGCCAATTGACATAGAGGAGGAGAACTGACGGCGTCATATTAAGGTTGAGAAATTTAAGGCCATTAATTACAGTCAGTGGTGAAAGTTTTTGTAGAGATCTCATCATGGCCGGTGGCTGTGTTTCCATCAAAGAAGCAGCTTACAATGTGTTCCTATGGGGTGAGGAAGACATCTACTGGGCATAGTTCTATACACATATAGTGTCTCTAAAAATATAAAGCTAACTCTGTTGTACATCTGCTTCAAAATTAAAAAAAATATATTAAACAGAACGTCAGACGATAGACAGACAGGTCAGAGGAGTTTACAGTAGCGCCGCGAACAGCCTGTGCAGGTGATGGTCAATTAAGATGTGATTTAGCGACACCTCCAAGAGCTTCATCTTTCCTAAACTAATCTTCAACGGTGCAAAATTTATGCCAATGCCACCCTAATTACACACCTTCTTGGACTTTCATTTACGAGAAAATAAATCCAAGTTACGAATCTTTGAAAGTATAGGTCCAGGTCCAGGTCTGGCAGCCTTCCACGTGGGGGTTCCATCGTGAAGGAACTGCCAAGTATACCATCGGGGGCCATTACCCACTTCCCTGTGCACGGGGCTATGACGGCACTAATCTCCCGAGGGGATAAAGAAATTAATTTCCCGGTTGTCAGAGTGAGGGAATTTTTATATTGTTGGTAAGTCCCGGAGGCGGGTCCCGTTAGTCCAGGGCCCTCGTGCTTGGGTACTGTGAGAGGGGTGGGGGGTGGAAGGACTGGGAGTTGGAGGATGAGGGGGATGAGAAGAGAGAGCCAGAGAGGGAAAGGGGGGGGGGACCCCTTGCCTGATTTCTGCCTTGGTAAAGATTATTGGGAAGTAAATTTAAAACGTACCGTCTCAGGTGAGAAGTAATTCCCTCACATTCTTTATTGGCAATTGCAAACTTATTGCCTTTTTTATCCTTGTCTATAATTGTTCAATAAAATTTCACAATTTATCCACTAATCGTCAGAGCAGAATACAAATACAGGTGTGTGGTGAACGTTTAGTCGTATTAATAATAATCTTTACACTCGGAAGAGATTAATATGATTTACTTATTTTTTGTCTGTTAAGAGACAGGTTGAACTAAACGGGAATAAAGGTTAAAATAAAATAATGTTATAAAAACACGAATGCACGCACGCACACACTCACACGTATGTGTATAAATAAACAATATCAATTATAGCTATAAAAACCTGGCATATATTATATACCGAGATAATTTTCTCACTATTATATCCCATTAATCTACTCCTGACCTAAACTGTGGCACACAATTAAGAAAAAAGTTGAAATTCGAGTACTTAAAACTGCTGGTGATGGGAGTACTGTGCTAAGACATATACACAGAGAGAAGTAAACATTGTGGGTAAAAGAAATAGATCTCACCTCACACCATCACTGCCCTCACACCATCACTGCCCTCACACCATCACTGCCCTCACACCATCACTGCCCTCACACCATCACTACTCCCTCACACCATCACTGCTCCCTTACACCATCACTGCTCCATCACACCATCACTGCTCCCTTACACCATCACTGCTCCATCACACCATCACTGCTCCCTCACACCATCACTGCTCCCTCACACCATCACTGCCCTCACACCATCACTGCTCCCTCATACC